>NW_028240950.1:0-66986 GCF_964263255.1 Lissotriton vulgaris
TTTGGACTGGTGCAAGGTGCCCACTTTAATTAGTGGACAGCACATACCAGGCCAACTTCTCACATTGATGTGCAGCGGTTGGGATTCAAGCCTGCATTGTTTTACCAGATAAATCTTTGTATTGATTAACTGAAAAACCACAAGTATTAGGTACATATAATACTACTGAACTTGGGGTTGGGTAATCCAAGGGTCTAGCACACCCTTTCTCCAACCTCAGAGAGTTTAGTTTCCACTAGGTTAGGTAGGTGCAATACCTCACCACACTTAAACGGCCCGATTCACAGAACTAACTTTAGACAAAATCCTAAACTTGCTACCATTTTGGTATTCACAGAAGGCACTTACTCATTTTGCCTAGCCAAATCCCCTGCACAGGCCACCTTAATCCCTTCAGTGCTGATGACAAAGCCAGCTCGTCATGGGCTTTACCTGCCCTGTGCTTATGACGAGCTGGCTTTGTCATGTAAAGTGGGATTTATGGAATTGCAGCACCCAGGGGGAAAACCCATAGCAGCCAAGGTGTTAAAATGTAATGGTGGCCTGGGTTTTGCCACTTTTTCAGTCAGTCCCAATACTTTGGGCAAGTCCAGACAGGAGCCTCTGATAAATGGTCAGAAAGTTGTAGCCTGTAGAGACACGGGCGCTGGTGACTGGGAAACTAATGCTCCCCCTGCAACTCCTACCTAAATACCAGTACCAGGTAACTAATACTGATGGTGTTAGAACTGTTCACCCCATGCCCATATTTAATCTTAGTTGGGGAGGGGTCACTGGCCCTAAGACGGTTACATTGTAATACTTGTATAGCGCACTACTCACCCGCAAGGGTCTCAAGCTGCTTGTACGAATACCGCTGTGGAACCTATCCTGGCTTTCCCTGTGAGGCGTTCACTCCTGGGCACCCCCAAGGTGGAGGCCAGGCATCCTTAGCGTTGTGGGGGCCATTGTGGAGATTAAGCAAGCTATTTCCCAGAGTTGCAGAGTGGGACTCCATGATTGGAATAGGCACCGAGGCGAGAATAATCAGGTCCGTGGAATTTTGAGCCCAAGACCCGCTGTTAGTTAGTTAGTTAGTTAGAACCATAATAATATAAAAGAACATATAACACAATCAATAACATTTACCCATGTTTAAAACATAACATCAGTATGTTGCTGATAAAATATTAAACACTGTTGATTAAACAGTCTCTAATTGTTACCCCGGATCCCAATCTATTTACATCGGTGGAATCCCAACCATTTCAGCAGACTTGATCTGTTGTTAAAAATGTAAGTCACTTGATTAACTTATGAGGAGACAAGATTGCCACCTTCTATCTAGACATTTTTAAGTCCGTTTTCAGGGCCTGTTCGAAAGAGTTAAGAAATGTGTTGTGCCTCTCATCATACTGTCATCTTCATTTAGAGTGTTAGCCAGCATGTATTCTGTATTCTCTTACCTGTATGATTCCATTTTCTGCATTCTGATCCTGGCGGTTGCTGAGGCAGGATAGTTGATACTTGTACTGCTGTGCTTCTTGAATAAACTTACCTTATTTATGCTCCTGGACCACGACTCTTCACTTCATTTTGGCAACGATTTGGCCTTCCACGTCATTGAGGAGTCTCAGCTGTTCCTGGAGAGCTGTTTGTCTACACTTCCTTCTTCTTTGCTGGTTGGTGTTTCCTGGTTGGCTTCCGCTAAGCGCTCGCCGTTCACAGCGCCTGCCGCCCCTGTGTTTCCTTCAAGACCGGCACTCCCAAGGTACTGTGCTTTTGTTTTTGGGATTTGACGGCATTACTGTACTCCAGTGCGCTCGAGCACACAGCTCGAGCAGCACACAGCGCAAACGTTCTCCAGCGCCATTCTCTCGTGTGCATCCCAGCGCGAGAACTCTTCAGAGCGTCTTCCGCTTGCGCTGCCAGAGACGCTGTATGCGCTCTGACGTCATCGCGCACAGCGTCTGGCGGCCATTTTGGATTTCACTTCGTTTTGCCAACCACGCATCCGTTTTTACCAGCAAACTGACTTTCCTGAATGTAACATTGCCGTTTTGCCAACCACGTTTTTTCTTTCAACTGGCAAACAACTTTATTAAATTAAATCGTACTTATTCAGTACTTTCTTTCTGGGCAAGCACATTTTTAGCACATTTTTATTACAAGTACTTTCAATATTCATTTTTAATACAAGTACATTCTAGTTCTTTTTTTTTTTATTACCTGCCTCAGCTTAAATCCGCAATAAATCCGCAATAAGTACATACACATCTACATATTTACATGGCAACCACTGCTAACCATACGATTTCTCCGCCACCTGCCTTTCTCATTGAAGGTGAAATTCCTACTACTGAATGGGAAGAGTGGTTAGGATTCTTCGAAAATTATCTTGAAGCCATAGATGGCCTTAGGTTTCCTGCGACCAGAAAGAAGGCTATCTTATTAAACTCCTTAGGCAAAGCTGGACAGCACGTTTTCAAATTTCTGCCAGAACTTCTAAATGATGATGGTGAACCTATTGATAACCCCTACAATGAAGCGAAATTGAGGTTAGAAAAGTATTTTGGAAAGCAAATTAACATCGTCATGCAAAGACACAAATTTTACACTGCTCCCCAGAAAGGCAAAGAGACAGTTGATCAAATGGTTGCTCGCTTAAGGGAGTTATCTCTAAAATGTGACTTTGGAGCTATGGCAGACCAGATGATTCGAGATCAACTGATAGTACAATGTAAAAACAAGAGGATGCAGCAGAAACTTTGGGCAGCTAAAAACCCTACGTTGTTGGAAGCTATCACAATTGCTAAAGTCGTCGAGGAATCTGACAAATGCATGGAAGAGATGCGGCTTCTTGAGATAGAGAAGGAAGAGACTGTCAATATCGTCACCAAGTCTGATAAAGAACCCGCTTCAAATGTAGACAAATTTAACTCTAAACCAAAAGTTTTTTTTCCCAAATCTAGGTCTTTCTCTAATAATCCTGGTGGGAAGGTGAAATTTGTGGGATGTTTTCGTTGTGGTGACATGTCTCATGCTGCTGATTTTCAGGGTTGTTTTGCTAGAGACAAAACTTGCCGGAAATGTGGTAAGCGTGGTCACATTAGCAAAGTGTGCAAATCACCTGCATTTAATAGAGTTAATTTTGTTGAAGATGATTTTGCTTCTCAAGAAATGTCCTTATGTGTGGATGGTGACGCTGATGATGACAATGCTCATTTTGTCTTACAGAGGCCAAGAGCTTCTTTTATCCTCAACGATGTTCCTGTTACTCTTATGGTTGATCCTGGCTCAATGTTTTCTATTATACCCTACAGTATGTATAAAGAGCATTGGCCATCAGTACCACTCTTACACAGTGACTTTATGCCGAAAGGTTATACGGGGAAAGTTATTAAATTGAAGGGAGTCATGGATACTTCTTTTCAATTTAAAGGGAGATCTGCTACGGGCAAGGTTTTCATTTCTGAAGAGGGCCCAGCTATTCTTGGGTGGTTACAACAGTATGATTTACATATCATTCTCGACCCAAGGTCTGATGATGTAGTACTTGCAGTTGAGGATTTCTACAATGTTGAGAATGTTCTTTCTAAGTTTATTGATGTCTTCCGTCCTACTTTGGGTAAATTAAAAGGTTACTTACATGAAATTAAGGTTAAAGAAAATGCTTCTCCAGTTAGACACGCTTTAAGAAGAATTCCCATTGCCGTTAGAAAGGAGGTAAAGGAAATGCTTGATGATATGCAAAAGCAGGACATAATTGAACCGGTGGAAGCTTCCGAGTGGCTTTCGCCAGTTGTAGTCACACAGAAAAAGGACGGTAAGCTCCGTTTTTGTGTTGACCTTCGTTCTCTTAACCAGAACATCATAGTTGACAAATTTCCCTTGCCCAACATTTCAGAAATGGTTCTTTTAATGGACAAGGTCAAATTCTTTAGCAAATTGGACCTAAGGTCCGCTTATCATCAAGTTGTGTTACACCCTGACTCCAAAAAATGTACTGCTTTTGTTACCATTGAAGGGGTGTTTCAGTTCAAAAGATTGCCTTTCGGCTTAGCCTCTGCGGCAAGCGTTTTTCAACGCATGATGCATTCCCTATTCAAGGACTTAAAGCGTGTCCACTTCTTCCAAGATGACATTTTGATTACAGGTATAGATGAGCTTGAACACAATTGCAATTTGTCCAAAGTTTTACAAATGTTATCTACTGCTGGTCTTACATTGAGAAAAGACAAATGTCAGTTCTTGTTAACTGAAATTGACTACTTGGGGTACACCATTTCACAGAATGGCGTTAAGCCCAAAGAGGATCTTCTAAGAGCAATCAAGTGTGCCCCTATTCCTACTGACAAAGACCAACTAAAGTCGTTTCTTGGTTTAGTGGAGTACTACTCCAAATTCGTACCTAACTTCTCACACAAAACTGAACCTTTACGAATGTTACTTAGGAAAGGTGTGCATTTCGAGTGGGGAACTCAACAGTCTCAAGCTTTTGAACTGGTTAAGAGTGATATTATTAATGCGGGCATTTTAACAACTTTTGAACCAGGTAGAGATACTTACGTTACAGTTGATGCAAGTGCTTATGGAATTGGTGCCGTATTATCTCAGAGGTGTGGTGGAAGTGAGAAGACTGTAGCGTTCGCTTCTCGCTGCCTCAATTCCTCTGAGCGTAACTACGCTGTTATCGAGTGAGAAGCCCTAGCTGCTGTGTGGGGTGTTTCACACTTTCGCACCTATCTGTGGGGTATGCTATTTTGTCTAAGAACTGACCATAAGCCCCTCCTTAAAATCCTGTCACCAGGTGGGGCTAATAATGGTTCTCCCCGCCTGATGAAGTTTGCTGCTAAGCTACAAGACTACACTTATAGATTAGAGCACATATCTGGTAGGAGAAACACACAAGCAGACTGCTTGTCACGTCTTCCTGTTTATTCTGAGGATGTTGACGAGGATCTGGAAGACGAGAGTGTGTGTTTAATTGCTGCCTTCGAGGATGTTTGTTCTTCTGAGTTTCGCTCTATCTCTAGAGAAGAATGGCATCAAGCTGTCTTAGAAGATTCTGATTTTGGTGAGTTGGTTGATGCTATTCGTTTGGGATGGAGAAGGGAAGGGAATGTTAAGCCTTCCTTGCGTTCCTTTGTTAAATTACAAGAAGAACTGAGTTTGGGCATTTCTGATGATTTGGTGTTGCGTGGTGAGAGGTTTGTTCCACCGTTCTCTCTTAGGAGGAAACTTTTTTGTTTAGCTCATGAGGGACATCTTGGGCAAAACATGACTCTTAAGAGGATTAAAAAAAAAATTTGGGTGGCCTGGAGTTGACGATGATGTGCGTAGGTGGGTTGAGTCTTGTCTTCTGTGTAAAGAGAGTGAAACGAGGTTGAAGATCTCCTCTCCTTCACAGGGCTCCATTGTCAGCACAAGTGTTTTGCCTTGGGATAAGATCTGTTTAGATTTCATTGGTCTCATGGATTCCTTACCTTCTGATTGTAGGTTTGCTTTAGTTCTTGTTGATGTATCTTCTCGGTGGTTATGTGTAGAATTTATGAGGAATATCACCACTGATGCTGTTATAAAGCAATTGAGGTCTTTATTTTTTAAGGAAAGTTTTCCGAAAATCCTTATTACAGATAATGGCACCCAACTTACGTCGTCCTCTATGCATTCCTTCTTAGCCAATCATGGAATTAAACACATTTGCACTTCCCTTTACAACCCCCAGGGTAATGGCTTGGTGGAACGCATGAATCGTTTGATCACGGGTACAATACAGTTGTCGTTGCAAGGACAAAAGGATGTACGCAGGGCAGTGGAGGATATGGTGTGGTCTTACAATACCACAGCCCATGGAGTTACTGATCTGGTCCCGTTTGAATGTATGCGTGGTAGAATCCCCAGAACTAAGCTCGTCCCGCAGTGGTTGTGGGAAGGAACTGTTGCTTCTAAGGTAGTTCCTGGAAAGGTTGGTAGAGTTGAAGTGGGTGACTTGGTCAAAATCAAGTTGGGCCGTAGAGAGTTTGGCATGAATACGTTTTCCGATCCCATGAGGGTTAAGGAAGTCCATAAATGGCATGTTGTGCTAGAGAATGGACAAAATTGGAATTTCCGCAGGATTGCCTTGTACGCTAAGAAGGAGGTTTCGGATGGGGGGTTGGTTGAGCAATCTTCCAGGGATGTGTCCTTGAGGGGGGACTCTCATCTCAGGGGATCTCAGTTTGCTTCAGATCCTTCTCAGGGTACTTTTCCGTTGCCAAATCCTTCCCTACTGACACCTTCCTGTTCAAAGAAGTTTTCTTTTGTACCAGAGTCACCAGAAGGAGCGACTTCTAGTTTGGGTCGGACTTCCTATGGGAGAACTCATCGTGTTCCTAAGAAATTTGATGAATTTGTTAGATATTGATTTTCCTTATGCTTTGTTGTTTTTCTTCCCTTCCTTTGTTGTTTCTTCCCTTTTCCTTTTCTTGTTTTTTTTTATTTTAGTGGGTTTTTTTTCCTCTTTAAGGGGAGGAGATATGTTGTGCCTCTCATCATACTGTCATCTTCATTTAGAGTGTTAGCCAGCATGTATTCTGTATTCTCTTACCTGTATGATTCCATGTTCTGCATTCTGATCCTGGTGGTTGCTGAGGCAGGATAGTTGATACTTGTACTGCTGTGCTTCTTGAATAAACTTACCTTATTTATGCTCCTGGACCACGACTCTTCACTTCAAAATGTAATCAATTTGCAATTCAAATTGTGGATCCAGTGGGTCTAGCTCTGAAATGATTGCAGCTCTACAGGTCCTGGTACCTCTGGCGTCTTGAGCTTTTCTAAGTACAGTGACTTGTGCATTGTGAAGTTTGGGGCGTGTACAGAGTATATGTAGACAGTCCTCTTTATTGCTGCCGCAAAGTCGACATGATATATGCCCTTTGTGCACCCAGGTTGGCTGGTCCGCAATTGACGGTAGTTTCCCAAAGCTTATAGCCATCAATTGTTTCTTTAAATAGATTGAGAGTTTAATGCTTAAGTAAGGTGCTGTGCAAGGGTCTTGTAGGTATTAATCACCATCCAGGCATGCAACCTTGAGCTTAAGATGTTTTTATTAAACAGCAGGGAATGGAATTTTGCTAATTTGTTTATTGCTTGTTTAAAGGACTGATATGGCAAGTTATTATTCCATAGGTCGTCAGTGCAGGTTATTAGTAGGGATTTATAAAGATATTGGATATATGGTGATTCATTATCCTCATCCACTTCTGTCCAAAAGGCTTTGTTTATTGGTGAGTTTACCATGTTCTGTTTCAATCGGTACCAAAGCTTTATTATAGTGTATAATCCCTATTGTTTCGTTTAGAAGTCCAAATTCAAGTCGAACCTGGGCCGGTGAAGCGGACTGATTTATCTGAAAGACATTTTTATAGGTTGAGACTAATAGTTTGTTTAACAGGTCAGAATCATTGACGTGTAGAGCGGTACTGGCATACGTTAGAGTTGGAAGCATTTTGGCCACCATCACCGCGAGCAGAGGTTTTTATGACGGCCCCTTCAATTGTTTTGCCAGTATCCTAAAGGCAAATGTTAGTACACTGGTTATCTGTGACATATAGATTTGTTGATTTAGATGGTTTGGTCTGTTATCTATATAGAAATTTATAGATATTTATACTGTTTTACTTCCTCTCTCCGGTTGCTCTCGAGCCAGATGTTCTGCTTGCTTCTTGAACGATTACCGATCAGCATTGTTTTGGTTTTTGATGTGTTTATTTCAGATTTGTTAGATGAAATATATTCTAACATTTGATTGAGAGCTCTTCAAAGGCCGGTCTTAGTTAAACTCATTAACACCACGTCATTGCGTACAAGAGATGTGTTAGCGATAATTTACCTATTTGCGGAAGATGGGAATTAATACGATTAAGCCTTTGAGCAAGGTCAGACATAAACAAATTAAAAAGATGCAGCGCAAATATGCAACCTTGTTTTAGGCCTCTGGTTATAGGCAGCTTCGATAGTCTAGAATGTCACCTAACTTAATTCTTATCAATGTTTGAGAATAGAATTGCAATACTCCATGTAACAGTCTCTCCAGAATTTTCCAGGCTCGCATTTTTTTCCATAGGTGGTGACGGTCTATGCTGTCAAATACTGCCTTTAAGTCAATAAAAGAGAGGTGAAGTTGTTGTTTCCTCCACTTGCATTTGTTTGCTGTTAGTGGGAGAGCTAAGATGTAAGATTAAGCTTATTTGACCATTTCTTCAGATCTTCCAGAATAAGTGAGGAATGATATTTTGCTTCCACATCTACTAGGGCGATTAACTTGTAGTTCGATGGACTTGTTCTATCTCCTCCATTAAAGATCAGTGTCACTATTGATCCTTGCCATTTCGGTGGAATGCAATTTAGTAGCTCTATTTCTTTAAATAACATGAATAGATGCTCACTCCAGAAGCATGGATCATTCTTAAAGATGGCTTGAGGAATGCCATTAGGTCCTGGAGCACCGTCTCCTCTACATTTCTGTATTATACCTATTATTCCTTCAGGCGAAAAAGGAGACCGTTCTATCTTTACTTTGAGGGAACTGGTGCCATATTTGCTGTGCAGTTTAGGGATTTCCTCAGTTGGGTAAGCACCTAAATCTGTCTTTACTGTTGGATCACTCGTCCTTTCCTCTCCTGGTTTGTTAGTATCATCACCTCCTTGTATGCTGTGTTCCGATATATTGTTTGCCTCCATTAGTAATTGGTGGTATTGGCCCTCCTGGTGGTTCGATGATGGATTATCAGGAATTTGTATTTCTGTGAACTTTGTTGTTAGAAATTTAGCCAACTCTTGTTCTTGTATGTTTAAGGTTAGCATATTCACCGGCTTGTGCACTATATTTATCATTTCCCAGAATGTATTCAAGTTAGTTTCCTTTGCACTACAGCCCGGAATCTGTCATTGATATTTCTCTTTTCTTCCCATAACTTTTTCTTATACGCTTTCCTCAACTGATTTACGTTGTCCCAAGCTGCTTGGTCGAGGTATGTTAATTTTAGCCCCCTGATGGCTGTTTTAAGTTTACGTTTCAGGTTGCCCACCTCTTCCGTCAAATTGTGTATATTTCTATTTTTTGTAGCCTGATGTTGTTTCCTGGGCATTAATGTTGTAAATTCTCTTGTAAAGTGTATGCATGCTTGGATTTTATTTAGGACCCCGATTTCACATTCCGTTATCAGTCTCTTTAATTTAATTTGAAGCGCTTCTATTGTTTCATATGACCATTTTAGACGTTTAAGACCAATTGTATAGATGCTTCCCTCTATTATGGGATTGGCCTAATGTTTGGGTAATTTTAAGCTGAAATATATATGCTGATAAGAATGGTAACTCCCAGTTGTATACTCTATCGAGAAATGGGAGAGTAATGGCATTAATGATAATGAGATGGCTGTATAATCCAATCTAGATCCCCTCTTTTCTCCATGGAAGTATATTTGGCCTGAAAGTCATCTGTTGTTCTGGCATTTATTACTCTGAATCCCAGAAACTCTAAAGCTTTTACCAGGCATTGGCCTGCATGGTCCGGGGGTATCCTCTTTAGCTGGTATTGAAGTGTGATGTTCCAGTATATGTTATCAGCTACTAGCTTCGTAGAAACAACGTCTGACTCAAGCACACACACGATCCTGGGTGACATTAATTTTCACCTTGAGGCGAACAACGACCCTGACTCTGCCACATTAATCGATAATTTCCTCAGCTTTGATATGACGCAACTGATTTCAGAACCCACTCACTTAGCCGGACATACCCTTGATGGGATCTTCACAAATAACAACCATATCAAATTTATTTCGAACCAGTCGATCCCATGGTCCGACCACAATGTTATCTCCTTCAATCTACAATTAAAAAACCGAGTCAACTACCGTAGAGGTATCATACTCCCCGAAAAATCACGCCCCTGGAAAAAACTGGAACCAAATCTTTTAGCCAACACAGCATTAAATAACTTCCCAGATTTTGATTCTGACAATAGCGAACAGGGAGCTACGAAATTTCATAACTGGATAAGCCATGCAGTTGATAAATTGGCTCCAGTAGAAGTCAAAAAAGCTAGGAAACGATCTGCCACTGCACAGTGGTATTCCGCAGAGGTGAAGTCAATCAAACTCAAATGTCGGAGATTGGAGCGAGTGTGGCGCTCTGACTATAACCACTCACACAAATTAGAATACATGAAAGTCCTGCAGGAATACAAACTAGAGATTTCCCAGGCCAAGTCAGTTTACTTCACGACCAAAATTCAAGGGGCCTCAAACACTTTCAAAGATCTATTTAAGACAGTAACCCATCTAGCCAGGAGTCCTCGTGATATGGTCTTCTGCCCTAACCAGGATTTTGTAATCAGCATTGCCACCTTCTTTCAACATAAGGTTCAGGCGGTTTATGATGACCTTAGCACCCTAGCAGCCGATACTAGGTTTGATAACAATGTACAGTCCATCTCTGCTACATCCAACTATTCTTGCTTCCCCATTCTTGAGGAGGCGCAGGTTAGCTCCCTACTTGCAACAATGAAATCAGGATCCCCGTTAGATCCCTGTCCACCTTATGTACTGCATCTGATCCCGGAGACCATCACCACCGCCCTCACCTCGATGCTAAATAAGGTCATCAACTCAGGAGAATTCCCTTCGAGCTGGAAGAAGGCTTGTATTCGACCCATCCTCAAGAAGGATACCCTTGACCCTTCTGATCTTAAGCATTATCAGCCCATCTCCTGTCTACCATTACCAGCTAAAATTCTGGAAAAACACATGAACCAAGAAATCATGAGATATGTTGACCAAAATAAATTATTAGACTCATCACAGCATGGTTTTAGACCCTACCACTCAACAGAGACTGCACTTCTCTTGGCCACTGAAGATATTTGCAGAACCGTGGATGAGGGTGGCAGAACGGCCCTTATCCTGTTGGACCTAACATCAGCATTCGATACTGTCAATCATTCGATCCTGCTAACCAGACTGCAAACCTTAGGTTTTTCTGGTACTGCTCTTGCCCTTGTAACATCTTTCTTGAACTCTCTCATTCAGCAAGTGCACTGGGAGGGGTTGAAATCCAATGAATTCACCCTCCCTGGAGGGGTCCCCCAGGGCTCGGCACTATCACCTACAATGTTCAATTTATATGTCACCCCCCTAGATGCATTAATAAAATCACATGGCCTACGATTAGTGTCCTACGCCGACGACACTCAAATCGTCGTATCAATCTCCCAGTCCATCAAAGAGACAGCTGAGCGATTTAGGAATGCTCTCCTAGGTATCAAAAGCTGGATGAGCCAGCATTTCCTAAAACTAAACACAGATAAGACCAAGGTCATTGAGTTTGGTCAGAAACCTTCCGCATGGAGTGATCTCTGGTGACCTCCTGAGGCTGGCTCCTGCCCCAGTCCAGCAGACAAGGTCCGCAATCTTGGTTTTATTTTGGATAAAAACCTGTCTTGCAAGGCACAAATCAACCAGATAACTTCTGCCTGTTTCCACAGCATCAAGATTCTTAGGAAAATCCTGCCGTACATCCCGCCCACTCTTCAAAAGACTGTGATGGGAGCCTTAGTCCTGTCACGGGTGGATTATTGTAATTCACTCTATCTGGGCACAGGGGAAAAACAACTGACTAAACTGCAGGCCATTCAAAATGCTGCAGCCAGGGTCCTCCTGAATCTCCCAAAAAGACATCCAACCTCCAAAGCCATTCGTGGACTTCACTCGCTCCCAGTTAGGCGCAGGGTTCAGTTTAAGGCCCTCTGCCTGGTCCACAAGTCCCTGCATGATAATGGCCCACATGACCTCGTAAAACTCTTCTCCCGATACTCCCCCCCACGTATCTTGAGGTCAGCAACCCAGGATCTTGTCTGCCAGCCCAGAATCATGAAAGCGCGCTGGGGAGGAAAATCCTTCTCCAATCAAGCTTCAAAATTATGGAATTCGATGCCATCCATGCTCCGCTCACTAAAATCTAGAATGAGCTTTAGGAGGGCATTAAAAACATGGCTTTTCTCCCTGCTATAGTGACACCCCCCTGTGCCTCTACACCACAGCGCCAAGACGCCATGGCATTCGAGGGCTCTACAAACAATTCCGTCAGTCAGTCTAGCTTCTCGTCGTCATCCGGGGTGTACATTAGATTGGAGTTAAAGTCTCCTGTCAGTATTATGTCCCATAGGGGATATGTGCTTCTTATGTCTGTAATTGTGGCAATTAACTGGGCGTTGTGGGCTTTTTTCCCCCTTACTTTTGGATGTGCGTACTTATTGATCAGCCAGACAGTTTTTGATCTGCTGACAATGCATGAGGTAAGTTTAATCAATTGTACATGTCATTTAGTCCCAGAGAGACTATCTGTTCCAATTTGATGTTTAATGCTGTGGAAACATAGATTGCCAGACCCCCTTTCGACCCGCCATGTTTCTTAGTTTTTACTGCAGATGAAGTATAGTGTATGTACCCAGCCAGGGGCAAATCGTCCAATGCACATGTCTCCTGAAGTGCTATGATGTCACATGCTTCCGAGTTTTGACGGTGTCAGCCTTTTTTCAGCCATTTATTTTCTCCGGCGATGTTCCATGAAAGCAGATGTATGTTTCCCTTGTCAAGTTTGTTGGAGAACATTTCAGTAGGTCAGTTACCCTTATTTACTTTTAGTGCTCCTGGCAGCCAGCTCCATCTGTCTTGATCTAGTTCTATAGGTGTTTTCTGATCTTTCTGCACCCCACTCCTCTGTGAGGTCATTAGGCTGCTACCTTTTGCACACTGCAGAACTGAGAACACCTGCTGGTTGTTTTTTCTTTGTCCTGATCCGTGACTCCCACTGTGGTTAGAGTGTACAGTCAAAGGGCCAGGGTAGCGTGGTGTAATTAGTCTTGACAGCTTAATGCCCCAAGCTTCGAATTGCAAATTAAAATTTATAATGAGCTGAACTTCTTCTTCTGACTGCCATGTGGTCAATGTTTGTACAATGAGTTTAAATGTTTTAAAGCTGGGATTTCTGCTGTCAATTTTAAAATGTTACCTCTGTTTAGTATATCATGCTGCCCCTTCGATTCGTATTCTGGTATTAAGACTATTTGTTATTTCATTAGTTCTTACTCTTGCTGTATTACCAAGGTAGACTCTTCGTGCTTATCTTCAGCTATAATTAGCTTCTTTTTGTTTTTTATTTGAACTCTGAGATTTCCCTATAGGGCGGGCCATGCTGCTCTTTCTGGTGTTATGAGCTGGGATTTCTAATAATGACAAATTTACCTGATTAGCCTCCTTCTTGTTTTTACTTGCCCAAAGTATCCTTGTTTACTCTCTCGTCTGCTTACCCATGAAGATTTCAACTGCATGTCTTCTTTTATGCTTGCTCCATATTCGACTTAGACATGGGATCTGAAATTTTCCCGTGGCGGTCCTACCCTTTTGCTTTTAAGAAGTATGTGAGACTGAGACTTTCGCCTCTCATTTTTCTAGTTTGTTATATTAGGTTCTCGGTTTCCTAACTAATTGACTTCTGTAGTGCTTTGGACATTTGTTGTCCTTCATTGCCTCTTTGGGAATGATTTAGAAACTTCAGCCTAGACTGAAGTAAAACCCCAGGCCCATTTAAAAATGATAGCCTTCCCTGAGAAAGTTACTGAGGCCCTAAGGGCCTCATGACAACCCCAGCAAGATTTAGCAGCAGTGGAGCCTGAAAGAATTGCCCACTCTACTCCTCCAGAGAGCAAAGTGGATGAAGAAAACTCTTATTCCTCCCAGACTATAGGCAAGCGTCAGCTTCTCCATGGAACTGATCCTACCCCTTGTGGAGGAACTGCCCCAGAGGTGGTCAGGCCTGACCTGGCAGAGCCACTGAGGGCATGGGAACCTTCCAAGGAGGTACCCGGTCTTGAGCAGGTATCCTGCCCCTCTCTACCCAGCCTCAGTCAGCTTAGGGCTGCAGAGGTCAGGGATGTCAGTGGACCCCATAGGACCCACTGCCAGAGGAAATCCCCTCATCCACAGATTAGAAACCCCCAGCCTAGTACTACTGAACAGGTGGATAATCCTCAGCGAGCTGAGGGGTCCCTCTTTCCCTTAGGCCATAACATCCCCCAGATGGACTTTAATGGGCAAAGGAAAACCTGGAACCAGGTTGTTCTAGACCTTCTAATTGCCCTCCATTGTTCCAACCAGAAAGGATCAACCAGAAGCTGTAGGCAGCCAGAGGCTGACACCTAGGGATATATATCAGTCAGTTATAGAAAGAAAGGCCTATATGATGACCATTGCTCTGAAGAAGCAGAGACCAACCTGTTAGGGCCTCTATTCACTACTCAGAGACCCCACCCACCTCTTTCGTGGCTCAAACAGCTCACAGGTAGTCACTCCAAACTGTTGAGAGGATCCAAGACCCTACAGGGGGGTACTTCTCAGTGGACCATGAGATAGGGAGGTATCCGTGCAAATCCAAGACCTTCCTTATATGGCCACTTAGAAAATAAAGTCTCAACTCGGCAAGGTTAGCCTTATCTTCTTTCATTGGGAGGGGGGGGGGGTAATGTAGGAAGATAGGATCCTTCTGCATTCTGCATGTGTACCCCAACTTTTTGCCTGGTGCTAAGCTGGTTTTTGACTAGTCTGACTAGGATCATACTATTCAGGACCCCAGTCTATCTGCTTTCTCCATAAACTGTTATGCCATATACTTAGGTACACTCCAGATTGGATATTGGGTTACCCTTGTCAGTCCCTACTATATGGTACCCATGTACACAGGGCATAGGTACCCCAGAGGCCTCCCATGGGCTGAAGCATGTATTATGCCACCCATGAGAGGCCATGCAAAATGGAACTACAGGTCTGCCATTGCAGCCTGTGTAAGTTGGTGCATGCACCACTTACTTAAGATATAGGTTTACTATATTTAAGGGTCACTGTATTTAAAACCTATAAGTCACCCCTATAGCAGACCTTAACAATCCTGAAGGCAGGGTGCTTGGTTCTAGGTAATAGGGTGTCACTGCATGAGCAGGACACCCCTGCAGCATACGGAGTCCATTCTCCCCGGTTGTCAGTGATGCAGCCATTTACGACATATAGAGTGGCATTATGCAACCACATGATGACCAACTCTAAAATGGCTGAAACAAAGGCTATTGTTTTTGGTTTCAAACATGTTGGAATCATAGCCCCAGACTGGTAACTGGTTTCGGAGGTATGATTCCACCCCTCAGAAGTGCTCTTCGGGGGGTCCCTGGTGTTCCCAGTACCAGCCTTCTAGTCCCGGACAGCAGAAAATGGTTGCTGTCAACCAGAGACACATTTCTGCCTGCCTGATGCTGGACCAAGCTTGAGCAGGGGAAGGCAGAATAATAGGCACCTTGTCAGAGGGAGGTGTGACCACCTCCCAGACAGGAGTTAGTGTATATGGGGTGGGTGGGCTTGCCAGTGACTGAAAGTCTGCATGAGGGGCACATTTGGTGTCCCTGTGCATGGTCCAGTTCAAACCAGTCCTGGGAGCCGTTGGCTCCTGCTCTGGCACGAAACTGGACAAAGGACATGGGAGTAACCTCCCCACTGTCCAGACACACCCCTGGGAGGGGCCCCTGAACCTTGCCAAGCCTCTTCCTTGGTTACTTAAGGGCTTACCTGGCTGTAGGATCTTAGATTTGCTGTGGACAAGATTCTGAGCCAGAAACCCCTGAACTTCGACCGTCTGGACACTCTGGACTTCGCTGGACTTTGTTTGGGCCCGACTTTGTCTCCCTCTCATTCTGAAGCATTGTCTGTGCCCATGCACCATACAGGATCCCTAACAGGACCTGTGGAACATCAAGGACAACCAAAGATATCTCCCTTGGAGTGAAGGAGTCACTCCCTTGCATTCACGGGAACCGCAACACTGCTGTCCAGTCCGATGTTCCTGAGCTTCAATGGACTCCGAAGGTTTCAGCAACATTGGAGGCAGGTTTCTATGTCCCTTGAGGCTCGAGATACCCTCTCACCAAGTTTGAGGTCAGAATCCTATGTAGGGGCTGCAATACCCAAATCCCTGTGCACAGCATTCATTTGCAAGTGCATATGCTTGTTGGCATTTCCTGAACAAGTGCATTGTCCTGCGAGTAGCTCCAGTCTCTGGCACCATTTTCTATCAAGAACTTTGACCTCCTCACTCTGAGCACATCGTGGGCTGTTATTTGGTGAAATCGCTCAGGGTCCTCTTCAGACTCCTGTGCCTCCAGCCTGTGGGTCCAAGTGAGGGTCAACTGATTTTCTTGTGCTCCTCTGGTTGCTCGAGCCTAACTCTGACTCTCCTATGTTTGGTGAGTCTCCTGGACGTTGCTGGTCCGAACTGTACACATTCTAAACCTTCTGGGTGGGTTGCGAAGGTTGCCGTTGCCCAGGCTTGTTGGTGCTCCTGCTGGACACAACCCCTTCAGGACTCAACATCCTTCGTGGGACAGCTAGCATCCAGCTCCTGGTCATCCTCGATGTCTCCTGGTCCCAGTAGCTGCAGAGTCAAGGACTCCATCAACCAACCTGAAGCACCCGACATCGGTGGGCATTCATCTCCTCCTACTTTTCTTCCTTCCAGCAGCGGCTCTTCTTCGAAGTTCTCCATTGGGTTCGACTGCGTTTTCCGTAGCCACTTTATACCTGTGCACCCAGCTTCCCTGGGATAGGTAACTTGGGTACCTTGGTATCCACGGGCGGGGTGGCCCTCCAAACTCCTTTCTTCCACTGGGTTTCTTCCAAGTCTACTGGGAAGGGTCCTTAAACTCTAAAACTTCAACTGAAACTTTCCAATAGAATTGTACAGAGCACGCAGCTGTGTTCCCACACTGAACCCGTCCTCCATGGGGTCCCTATCTACTCACCTTGGGTGGTTCCTTGGGGTCCCAGTGATTCAATGTCATCTCAACACTGTCTTGACTCAAGTTGTGGTTCTTATACCACTTATTTAGTATACGGTTTTGTCCCCCTGGGGCCCACTGTGTATTAGTGCTATTTACTGTCACTTAGGTACTTACGTATTGTGTGCTTTGTGATTATTAAGCATGGGCGGAAAATTCGTTACGCTCGCCGATTTTGCGGATTTTCGGTAAATTCGCAATCCGCGAACTCCCGCGAATTTACCGAGAATTCGCAAATCCACGAGCGGCGGATTTTTCCGGGGGCAAAAGTTCAAAACTTGAAAGCCTGGCCTGTTGTAACTATTTTAGGATGGCGCCGGCAAGCTGCCAGCGCCATCCTAAAATAGTTACTAAGTTAGCTTCAACAGGAAGCTCTAATAGATAAAATAAAGCAGGTGCTTGATTTTATTTATTAGAGCTTCCTGTTGAAGCTAACTTAGTAACTATTTTAGGATGGCGCTGGCAGCTTGCCGGCGCCATCCTAAAATATTTACCATGCCCTTCCTGTGACTTCTACAGCACACTCAAGGGACCCCTGCACCCTTCGGGGCGATTGCATAGTAACACACACATGGTTGCTCGAACTAGTTGATGCTCAAATTCAGTGACTCATTCATTAGCCCAAAAACAATCATGAGCGTCTTCGAGGCTGGACAGGTGTGCCTCTTCCCAAATCTACCGTGGAAAGTCAGCTGTGATGCTGGGTAGAGGCCTTTGCATCCTTGACTTTCATGAGCGCAATCCCCGTGCTGTTCCTGTGACCAGGAGCTTCTTTCTCTTCATATTATTGTGTTCGCACGGGTTGCTGCAAGTTCGCACGCGTTTTGTACAATTTCGCAATTTGCGAAATTGTACAAAACCCTCACGAACTTGCAGAAACCCGTGCGAACATAAAAAAAAAATCCGCAAATTCGCGAGAATTCGCGGATTTTGCGGATTGCGAGTTCGCAAATCCGCAAAATCCACGAACGCGAGATCCGCAAAATTTGCCCATGCTTAGTGATTATCTCTGTATAGGAGATAATGTGTCGTACTAGATAGTGTTATATCAATAAATACATATTTTTATAACTACTGTGTGGTTCTCCTTTCATTTAACCAATACTATAAGGTTGTATCCTGGTGAAACATGCTGCTTAACATTCCTTCAAGACTAAGCCTGAAGGCTGCTGTCCACAGCTACCACTTGGATAGCTTTCTAAGGTTATCTTTGACCTCTTAAAACACCATAAGGGTTGTTTGGACTGGTGCAAGGCGCCCACTTTAATTAGTGGACAGCATATACTAGGCCAACTTCTCACACCTTCTCACTTATTTGTGCCTCAAGGGAGGATGGAAAAGACTGAGTAACCGAGTTAACCAATCACCAAAATGTTCACTTTTCTTCTCTAATATAGCATTTAACATTACATCTCTGTTTGCTTCATAAAATTCCCTTTTTTTAAGAGCACATATATTGTGATATGCTATTTTCGCAGCTTTTAATGCTTCTCTAACACTGTGATTAGTTAGATTTAGTTTAAAATGATGATGACACTTATTTACCAATCTTTATTCTGCCCTACAATCATCACCAAACCAAGCATTCTCCCCTTCTCTACAACCACAGACCAGCTTTGAGCTAACACATGGCCATTTTAAGTGGGCAACTAACTTTCTTGTCAATCTACTATTCCAACCAATCCCATCATCACCTATTTTCACATATAAGGAACAAAATAAATAGTGGATAAGGCCTCCATAGAGTCTTCTGTGATCATAACCCTCATTCTTCGATGGTAAACTATCTCTGGTACCATAGTTAAATTAACAAAGGACACAGAGGGGGTTTTAAGCTCCAAACTAAGTACCAAAATATTGCTAGGACTAAGATCAAGTACACTGAGATGTTGTACCCAATGGAATTGGTAAATTGACACAGACACATAATCAACTGGCGTACATCTAACAAGTTTCAGGTTTCAAGTTTAAGTTTATTTGATTTAGTTCTCGACTGAGAACAACAAATATTTAAAGAATAAAATTACATTTAAGATAGTAAAATGTCTGTCTAGTACAAAATTAAAATACATTTTAAAAATGTAAACATGTTATAAAACACAAATTCATTAGGAGGTGCCTTACAAAGAGAAATGAGGTTCTGAACCGAATTGATTTTATATTTTGTTCGAATTGGTTGTATAAACCTCTTTCTGGCTTCTACAACAGTCAGATTTGGGCAGACAAACAACAATTGTTCCAAATCTTGCACCCTCCCCATTACACAGATCATAGGAACTACTAGCTTTTTCCTTTAGAGACCAATTAAAAGTGAATGATTTTAGAGGGAGTATCCTGAGACGGATTAATATAGTGCTTTGTCTGACTCCATGCTTTAAATTAAAACAAATATACTGCTGCACTTTCTTATATTCAATTGTTTCAGCTTATTTGTTTACAGAGTAGCAATTTGGAGTAGTATTGGATGTCAAGATTGAAGCTTAACCTTGGTGTTAAATTTTCTAAAAACATTTCAAGTGAGCAGGAGTCCAAGATTGCTACAGGTCGATTTTAACATTTGACATTTTTAAAGCAATAGATGAATTTCTGCTGAAGACATAATTTGTAGATCCTTGTTCAAATGTCTCTATTTTTAGCAGGGATCGTAGGGTTCTTTGGTCCACATGGATAAGGGTATATGCCCATCTTAACAAATTAGTAATGCCTCTGGCATAAAAACTGACTAATGAATCGTAGGGTTCTTTGGTCCACATGGATAAGGGTATATGCCCATCTTAACAAATTAGTAATGCCTCTGGCATAAAAACTGACTAATGAAAGTTCAAGATGAAGAACTTGTACCGGCATGGCTTGGGACATCTTAGTCAGTTTCCGTAGGACTTTCCCTTTTTTCAGTTCTAATTGTTTCCATTGGCTTAATAGGATATATTCAAGTGCATACAATAGTAATGGTGGATTCTTAGAGCTATATACTTGAAGAAGAGAAGAAAAGTGCCTTTGGCCAGTGGAGGAGTATATTCGTAGGAGTCCCCTAACATGGACATCAACTTTACGGCCCAAGTTCTGCAGGTGAGGCAAGTTTTGCAAAGATTATGTAAAAATTCTCTCCCTAGGTATGTGTATTCCTTTACAACTCTCAGCGGTTTCCCCCATAAAGTCCAGTTGTATTTAACATAGCATTTCCTTCCAGAAAACGGGACAATTTTTGTTTTAGTGGTATTTGGTATTAGATCATTTTCATCAGTGTATTTAGCAAAGTGCTTGGGATTCCTTTGAAGACCAAATGGAGTCAGATCAAAGATGACTATGTCGTCTGCATACATCATAGTGTGTATTTTCTAAGATGCGATTTTAGGTGGAAAATTGTTAACCTGTTTGAAGCTTTCCGTCAGGTCACTAAGATATAGAAAGAACAATATGGATGGTAGGAGGCAACCTTGCCGAAGGCCGTTAGGTGTAGCTATTGGGCTAGTAAGACCATTTTCCCTCCATATTTGAATCTGAATACAATTATGTTATTAAATGAAGGAGGTTAGCCGGAAGCTCCCAAGTATTGCTCTATCCACCTTGTCAAATGCAGTTGTAAAGTCGACAAAGACTGCATAAACAACCTGTGACTTTAAGGTGACATATTTATTGAATATTGTTTGCAGCGCTGCAATGTTGTAAGTGATGAAGTGTTTTTGTTGAAACCCTGCTTGATTTAAGGGAATAGAACCTGTTGAAAATGCCCACTCTTTAAGATATTCTAAAACACTTGCTGCAAAGATTTACCCAGTTGCATCCAGGAGAGGTATCTGCCGGTAGTTGCAGGGGAGGAGCTTGGAACCCTTCTTATAAATTGGGAGAACAATGCTCCCCTTGCAAAGCTTTTGGAATTTCACCAGTTTCAAAGCTATGAAAAAAAGGGGAGTTAAAAACTTGCTCCACTCTTTGGGGTTTCTTTGAAGGACCTTTATAGGAATTTGATCCGGACCCATTGCTGACGACATTCTTGCCTTTTTTATGTAGTATTCAATTTGAAGAGGAGATGGAGCTCCGTTATCTGAAATTTTTCCTCCTAGCTTACTTGACACTAGACTCGAACTTTCTATCCTCTCGCTTAATTTATATAGGTTGGTTAAATATATTTCCCATTCTGATGGGGGGACTGGTATAGAATGTAGTGTTATTTGTGCCTGTTTCTTTGGCAATTATATTCCAATAGGAACGTTTATTATTTTGTTTTGCTGAAATCTGTATGTCCACCCATTTTTTATCAGGTATTTTTATACCATTTTTTTCCTGATGCCTCCTGCGACGGTTTTTTTAAATATTAATTTTGCATCGTCTTATTTCAGAGAATTGAAGGAATTGCACCCTTATTAGTTTATTTAATTCAGTTTCACTTATGTCTGAGTTCCGTCTTTTCTTTTTATCTGATATTGGAATTCGTTTTTTTAGATTATCCTGCAAGGATTGGACCAATTTATTGGTGAATGCTTCAACATTAGTTATCGGATTTGTTGAATGAATGATCTGTAATTATTGTGCTATCTCAATTACGGAAATCATTTTGTTAAGAGTTCTTGAATTCCTTATCAGCCGTCCTTTGACGAGGTTCATCAGTACTGTACCTTGTAAATACATGAAGTGCCCTGGAGATGAAGGTTTTAGTCTTAAAACTGTTGTTAAGTGTACAACTGCTACCATGTTTAAAAGCTATAGCTGCAGGAATGTTAGCATTACATCTTCCATTTACAACTGTCAAATTCTGCAGCACTAAACAAAGTAGGGCCTTCACGTCCGCTTTGAGGTTTTATGTAACAATACAGTCAGGGATATTGAGGGCCAACCACTTCTCCTTGAAGGAATCATCAGCTATTTTTAAGGCAGATTTCTCATTAAAAATCACAAAAGAAAATCTGGGTAGTACAGTCATAGTTTTGCATGCCATTAGCTAGATTTTGCAGTTCCTGCTCAGACAGAGAGCTGCCTGTTGGGGCATAAATATTTCCCCAAACCATTTGGTTATACCCCACAACAACACTGAAAAGATCAATTAAACACACAATAACCCATGCACAGGAAGTTGGCAACTTAGACAATTCCAACCCAGAGCTAAGAGATACCTAAACCAATAACCCCCATACTGCTCTCCCTGTGCCCACGGTTTTGGCATTCTATAGTACAGAGACAAACTCCTCCACCACTGGGCACTTAACAACTAGGTTTCCTGAAGGAATAATACAGGGTAATTACTCAGAACCTCTCAATAGTTTTCCGATTTCGTAAAAGATTTAAACTCATGTATGGTCCATATCAGGTCCCTACTGGTGGTAGATGCCTTGAGTCCTACCAATCAATCTCATCTGCTCTCTGATCATACTGAGCCAAAGTATGACAACCTTGCATAACTTTAAATAAGGGAGGTGCTACACCCCCAGAAATATACCGCTTGGAAGTGGGTCTCTCTTCTCTCAATGGATTACGGTAATATCTACTCATGTCAGGATAATTGGGCATGTCATGAATACCTCTGGCATGGGCTCTGTCATTTTGAAACATTGTGGTCATCTTCCTCTATTGCTACCAATCTCGTTCCCATCAACTCCTATCCTCTCCTGTTCGTGGTCCTACACACAAAGGCTTGGGTAGGATTGTCTGATTGTCTTTTAGTCCACTATGTTCAGACAGAAATTGAGTTTTCTTGAGATGATAACCCACTGGCTTGCAACTATGCAGTCTTCCTCCAAACTGTCGCACTTGCAAATTCCATTTACCACTAGCACAGGAGCAGATGCTTCGACTAAGCCATTCACTTCCTTAGAGGTGAACAATAAACTCATCAGTTCAACACCTGCCTCAGTCTCAAAGGCAACTAATCCCAGATCTCTTAAGGATATATTCTTCAAACTATTTAGGTTTGAGAAAATATTTAGAAGTTTAGATTGATTCAAGAGACGATAGGCAGAAGACTGCATTTACTTTTTAAGCTGGGGTTTAAAGAATAGCTACTTTTGTGGTTTAAAACTAAGATTGAACCTCAGCTTCACTATAGGGGGCTGTCTAGGAGTCACTTTGGCTGCACTCTTGCCAGGTATACTTTTACTGCTCAAGGGTTTAGATGGAGATCTTTTAACATGGGTTATTCCCTGAATTGCTTCCTTACTTTTGATTTCTTGGATTTTCCTACCTGTAATAGCTTTCCCCAGTCTTCCTGAGATAGGCTTACCATGCTTGTCCCTATAGCTGAATGTAAGCACTTCTCTTGGTGCTCTGTTTTGGCCATGCACCCAGTGGTGGCCTGGGGGGATAGTTCTACAGACCTTCAGTTTCTTGATGCCTTTAAAACCTCCCCTCTTGTGGATTGCCCTCCCCATCCTGCATGACAAATTGATACTGAATTTTGACAGGACCCTTCTTTTCCCAAAGGTGTTTCCTCTTTTCAGGACTTGATAGCGGCACTTTCAGACGAAAGACCTTATCCATCTGCTTGAACAGTGGTTGGTTCGGAGTGTGAGAATAGAAGCAGACTGCCATGAGGAACCACAGCACACACGCTGGAGATCCACATTCAGGTCACAAACTACCCATTTTCTTTTGAAGACTCATGGCACAACCATTAACCAGATCACCATTACTGTGGTGCATCTTTATTTTCAAAACAGTCCACTATTTTGGGACTTTACATTGGCCAGCCGGGTCAGAATTATCACCGGCGGAGCGACTACCAAGATTATTTTCTCTATCGTTCAGCCCTGAGGAAGTCGTGGAATTAACTTCCATTTGCGACAAAACACATGTTGGCTGGTTTCCTTTTGTTCAAAATGAAAAATGGAATAAAGATACAGAAACTTTCTACCTACCAGAACAATTGACCTTTGCTTACGAACTCACTTGAACTGTGTTGATATATTTTTACTGTATAATTATTTTATGTGTGCCCAGGACTTGGTTGTATATTATAGGAAAGGTAGATGATCTTAGGTATCTTACCCCCAATTAGCCACCTTGCTGCATTGAAAATCTCTTCTTTAGATTAAATAGTCTATTTTGCCTGGACTCAGGGTGAGTCAGCACAGGGCTGCATAGAGAGATCTGCATGCAAATGGAAGGGAGGAGTTGCACCTGGGACCTGAATAGGGCTGTGCCTTTCCTCCACAATTCTGACTCCACCTCCTGTGGTGTGTTTGATGTCCCTGGCCTACACACTCAAAGGAAAGCAGGAGTCTTGTCAACAAAGTGCTCCAGGACTGACAAGAACTGGTTTGCACTTGGCAGAGGCCTCTCTGCCTTCAGAGAGCAAAGAAAAAAGTTACATAAATATTGGGACCCAGACCCAGGAACTTTAGATTACTGCTGGGAATCAAGGCAAACCTTTGCTGAGGAGAAGAACCAGGAAGCTGAGAGGAGACTTCCCCTGTGCTATGTGTTTGGGGGTTGGCCTGCAGTGGATGCTTCATTGCCAAAGAGAGGAGAAAAGGACTGTGTGTGCTTTCTATCAACTTGAAGAAGAATCTCCAAGGGCTTGAACTAGAGTATGCCTCCTGCCTGAAGTCTCAGGGATAAAAGACTTCACTAACCAGCTACCCCCTGAATTCCCTTGCTGGGAATTGAAGTACCTGCTGTTGTGTTAGGCCTTCTGAGAGACTGCATGTCACTGGGAGCTGGAAGCACGACGCAACAAAGAGAAGCGTGTCGAAGCCGCTGTCATCGCATCGCCTAGGAAGTGAGCCGCCACTGCCGCTGTCATCATCGCATCTCCGAAGCGTGGCGCATCGCCGGAGAAGCAGGACGCTGCCACAGAGGACATCATCGCATCACCGGAGAAGCGCGTCGCAGGGCCTGTCACAGCTCCAAAGATCATTGAGTCTCGGCACGGCCATAGAGCGTGCACGCATCACACCAACGTTGCCGCATCGCAACCGAGACACCATTTTGTCGCATCACAACGGAGAAGAGTATCACATCGAGGTGCCATCTTGTCGCATCGCATCAGAGAGCAGTAAGAAACCAACACATCAACTCCCCACACAGTAAGGACGCAAGCATTAACTCCCCTGCGCAGCAGTAAGGAACTGAGGCATCCACTCCCCTGCGTGTAAGTAACCAAAACATCAACTTCCCTGTGACCCTTTTGTTTTCCTTGCGTTACGCATTTAAGGTACATTGAGAGTAAAATGTTGCATTTACAACTTGAGAGAACTGAGCAATTTTATAACCTTTTAGAGACTATTTTTGAGTACAGTATTGTGGATTTTGTCATTTGGTCTTGTGTTAAGTCTATATAAAAATACCTATTTTTATAATACAACCTGTTTGGTGTCCATTTATATTGTTGTCACTGTATTACTGTATGTGTTCACAAATGCTTTACACACTGCGTCTGAGATAAGCCTGCCTGCTTGTGCCAAGCTACCAAGGGGTTGAGCAGGGTTTATATTAGGAGTGTAGTCCCTTACCCTGACTAGACGCAAGGGTGCCTATTTGTCACCGGTACCTACCTATGCCAACTAAAGTCCCCCAAATCCAACATTGGTGTCAGCGGTGGGATTTGGACTTGGGGTACCTGGGGATCTGGGTTCGAGTCTCGGTAATGACGCCAAAACCTCCTGTGATTCTGGGCAAATCGCTTAATCTCCCCGTGCCTAAAATGAATGTGTGTCCTCATGTAATGTAACGGGTGCTATGTAAAGCGCTCTGATACCCGATTCGGTTCGGGTCTAGTTCGCGCTATATAAAACTCTGCAAAAATAAATAAATAAATAAAATAACGCAAACACATACTTTGAGAGAAATCTTTGCTTGGAACTACTTTTCTATTTTTGATTCTTGAGAACTACCAGTCTTTTTGCTACCATGAGCAATTCAGCATCCATAGTATCTGTAGACATTGAATTGGAAGAAGAGAGAATTGATACCTACACTGTGCCTTATCTTAAAGCTTTGTGCAAGAAATGTAAAATCTCTGTGAAAGGCCGCACCAGGAAAGAGGAATACCAAAAGGTGCTGAGGGCCTGGGTGAAATCTAGGAATGCCAGTGAGCATCCTGAGGAGCCATTAATGGAAACAGAGGATTTGAATGGGCAGCTTGAGGGGCCAGTAGGCCCAACTGGAGGAAAGCAACTTCAGATGCTGTTTGCAGTGTTTCTTCCAATGGATTGTTCTCAGGAGAGCTGGAGGACAGAGCAAAGGAGAGGATCCATACTTTGGAGCTGGCTAGGCTCAAAATGAATGGTTAGAAAGACATAGAGAGCAAGACAATAGAGCTTGGAATGGAATTAGAGATGAAGAAGTTAGCCTTAGAGGAAAAGAGAATGCATTTTGAGCATGAGAGAGGATTGAGGGAATTGGAACTCAAGGCCAAGTTCCTCCCTCTGGTGGCAGCTTACCGCCAGTGCATGAAGAAGCAAGAGCTTACATCCCCAAAGAGGTAGTGAAAGAGTTCCACAAGAATGAGGATATTGATCAATGGGTTAGGGCTTATGAAGCTGCAATGTTGGCCCACCAGTTTCCTGAGAAGGATTGGGGAGTGGGGTTGTGGGGCCGCTTCGTTAATGATGGGAGGGACACTTTGTTGGATTTGCCTACAGAGGAGTACATGTCCTACACTCACATGAAGGGAGCCCTAATGTCCAGAGTTATACAGACAAAAGTTTAGAAATTGTATAAAACTGGAGTCTACCATTTTGGTGGAATATGTTTTTTTTTTTTGCAGAGCATTAGATGGTTGGGTGAAGGCTAGTAAAGTGCATACGTTTGAAGCACTCTATGATTTGTTAGTATGGGAGCACTTGTCAAATAACTGTTTTCCAGAGCTACGCCAGCATCTTATAAATAGCAAGCTGACTAACACTAGAAAGCTTGCTGAAGAGGCGGACCGCTGGGTGAGCACCCGGGTCCTGAACGGTCATGTGGGAGACTTTGCTAAAGGTGGGCTGGGTCCTCAAACAGAAGGTGGGGGGACAAGGGTAAACAAAGGGATTTCCAGAAAGGGCCCCAAAGTAATCCCCAAGGGAACCAAGGGAAAGGCTCCCAGCCTCCCCCGAGAAGAAGGCAGTGGCCCCAACAGATAAACCTGTTCACAAGGGGTCCAAGACCTGTTTTAAGTGTGGTCTAGTAGGCCACTGTTCTTATGATGCTAGATGTCCCTTGTATGGGAAGACAGCACCCACTGGCTCACTACCCTGCAGTTGGCTAGTGTACCCCTGGGGGTGGAGATGTGTGCCCAAGTTGGGTGGGCTCCTGCAGAGATGTCCCTGGTCTCTTTAGGAGACTGTGAGGTGGTCCCCAGGACCCAGCTGCCTGATAACACTAAAAGATACAGACAGTGGGTGACCATCAATGGCAAGAGCGTGGTATCTCTTAGAGACATCGGAGCCAGTGTGACAGCTGTCAGCTGGTGTGTGAAGAGCAGGTAGTCCCCAATGCATTTTACCCAGTTGTTGCCGCTGACAACACAGAGAGCCACTGCAAGGTGGCACAGGTTCCCTTTGAGTGGGGGGTCGCAGGAACTCTTCAAGTAGCTGTGAGGCCAGCCATGCCTGTTGAATGTCTGTTAGGTAACGATTTGGAGAGCTCCCCTTGGGCTAAGGTGGAGTGGAGAGCTCATTTAGAGATGTTGGGTTTGCCTGAATGGGCCTGCATGACCACTCGGTCTATGGCAGCCAGTAAGGGTGTTCAAGAGGACCTGAGACTGAGCAAATGGCCCAGGTGTCTGCCTTAAAGAGAAGAGGTAGGGGGCATGGGAAACCGGCCCCTGAGATTCCCAAAGCCCATGAAGAGGCAGACCCTGAGGGGGATGCCCTGGGGCCTACCGGGGAAGAGATTGCTGAACTGGGAGACCTGCCTGAGCTGACCCATTGGCAGCAGAAAGGAGGTCCCTCCAGGGAAGAGTTCTGTGAGGAGCAGAACAAGTGCCCTTCTCTTGTGGGTTTGCGGCAGCAGGCTGCAAACCAGACAGCAGGGGATCAATCTGGATCACATTGAATCTACTGGGAGAATGGTCTCCTGTATAGTGAGACTAAGGTTGCTGAGCCTGGGTCAGCCTGTGTGCTGGTGGTACCCCAGTGCTTCAGAGCCTTCCTACTGGGGCTGGCTCATGATGTGCCTTGAGCAGGACATTTGGGGCAGGACAAGAACTTTGAAAGGCTAGCATCCACTTTTATTGGCCCCAAATGCACAAGAGTTCAGACACTCACTGCAGGACCTGTCAGTCTTGCCAGGCAAGTAGAAAGAGTGGGAGGAAGTGCAAGGCTCGTCTCCAGCCATTCCCTGTTATCAGTACCCCCTTTGAAAGGATGGGCATTGACATTGTTGGGCCACTGGACCCCAAAACATTCATGGGCAACAGGTTCATCCTGGTCTTGGTGGACCATGCCGCAGGTACCCGGAAGCCATACCTCTGAGGACAGTGACGGCCCCTGTGGTGGGACTAGCACTGATGGGAATTTTCTAATGAGTAGGATTCCCTAGAGAGGTGGTGTCTGATCGAGGGGCCAACTTCATTTCTAAGTATAAGAATTCCCTGTGGCAGGAGTGTGGTGTAACCTGCAAGTTCACAACTCATTACCACCCCCAAGGAAATAGGTTGGTTGAAAGATTCAACCGAACCCTAAAAGGCATGATAATAGGTCTTGAGGAACCTATTAGGCGTAAGTGTGACGTCCTCTTACCATGCCTGCTTTTTGCATACGGTGAGGAACCACAGAAATCTCTAGGGTTCATTCATTTTGAGCTTCTCTATGGTCACCTAGTGAGAGGACCTTTGAGTTTGGTCAAGGAAGGCTGGGAGCAATCTCCCAGGAAACCTCAACACAATGTATATAGTTTCATGCTGGCCTTCAGGAAGCAAACTAGGCATTTCAGAAAACTCGCTGAGGCAAATCTGGAAGCCAGCCAGGAGGGGATAAAGCGATGGTACAACCAGAATGCCACTCTGGTTGAGCTTCAGCCTGGTCAGAAAGTGTGGGTCATGGCCCCAGTAGAGCCCTGTGCGCTCCAGGATAAGTGGACTGGACCATTTGAGGTGCTGGAGCGCAAAAGTCTGGTTACCTACTTGGTGGACTTGCGGTCTCCCAGGAGCCCATTGCGGGTCCTGCATGTCAACCGCCTGAAGCCTCACTTACAGAGGTCCGAAGTGGGCATGCTCCTAGCAACAGATGCTGGAATGGAGGAGGAGACTGAGCCTCTTTCTGACGTCCTGTCTGCAACAGAGCAAGATGGGTCAGTGGATGGAGTGAACGTCTCTTCCACCCTGGCCCCTGATCAACAAAATGACTATCACTAGTTACTGGGACATTTTTCTGATCTGTTCTCCCTGATTCCCAGTGTCACTAATTGGTGCGTCCATGATGTAGACACTGGGGACAGTCCTCCTGTCAAGCACAAAACTTACAGGGTGACTGACAGGGTGAGAGCTTGCATCAAGGAGGAGGTCTCCAAGATGCTTGCGTTAAGTATGATTGAGTCCTCTAACAGTCCTTGGGCCAGCCCAGTGGTCTTGGTCTCAAAGGCTGCCGCACCGGGTGTCACACCAGAGCTGAGGTTCTGTGTGGACTATCGATGGATCCATTCAGTCACCAGGACTGACGCGCACCCCATCCCCAGAGCTGATGAGCTCATTGATCAGTTAGGGGCTGCCTGGTACCTCAGCACGTTTGACTTAACGTATGGGTTCTGGCAGATCGCCTTGACTGATGGGGCAGGAGAGAGTCCAGCATTCTCCACAGCAGATGGGCACTACCAATTCCGGGTTATGCCCTTTGGGATGAAGAATGCCCCTGCCACCTTTCAGTAGGTGGTCAGCCAGGTATTGGTTGGACTGGATGAGTTCAGTGCCGTCTACCTGGATGACATTGCAGTGTTCAGCACTAGTTCGGAAGAACATCTTTGCCACCTCAGGGAACTGTTGATGGCGCTGCGGAAAGCAGGCCTCACGATCAAGGCGAGTAAGTGCCAGATCGGGCAGGGTTCCGTGGTGTACTTGGGACACCAGGTTGGGAGCGGCCAGGTGGTGCCCCTACAGCCAAGAATGAGACCATCCTATCTTGGGAAACCCCCAAAACCGTACAGAGGTGAGAGCCTTTTTAGGACTCACCGGGTATTAAAGGGGGTTTGTCAAGGGGTATGACAGCATTGTTGCACCCTTGACAGAGCTTACTTCCAGGAAGCAGCCCAAGAGATCAATTTGAACTTGGACCTGTCAGAGAGAGTTTGATGCCCTGAAGACTGCCATATGCACGGCGCCCGTGTTCCTGGCACCCAACTTCTCAAAAGAGTTTATTGTGCAAACAGACACTTCAGAGCATGGTGTAGGGGCTGTTCTATCATAGATTAATGAGGAGGGCCTAGACCAACCTGTGGCCTTCATCAGTAGGAGGTTACTTCCACAGGAACAGAGGTGGAGTGCAATTGAGCGTGAGGCATTTACTGTGCTCTGGGCACTGAAGAAGTTGAAACAATACTTGTTTGGAACTCACTTCCGGGTTCAGACAGACCACAGGCCCCTCAGATGGTTGATGCAGATGAGGATGAGAATACAAAGCTGTTGAGGTGGTCCATATTCCTATAGGGGATGGACTTCATGGTGGAACACCGCCCTGGTACAGAACATGCCAATGCTGTTTGTCTGTCCAGATTTTTCCACCTTTTTGATGGGAACTCCCAAGAGGTAGGGTAGTTCTCCCCACATTTCAGCTGGAGGGGACACATGTTCGACCTGGCACCATTGGCGTGGGTCTCCCTTCCACTTTTTGCTGTTGCCTCTTATGTTTTTGCTGGTTTTAGATGTTTTTGGGCTCTGTGCCACTGCTGTTCAGTGCCACAGTGCAAGTGCTCCCTATGGTAAATTTATGTATACATTAGTGACTCTATGATTGGCTTGATTGGTTTACTGGTCAGACCCTAGTACGGTGTACTGCGTGTGCCCAGGGCTTGAAACCAATGCTGCTGATGGGCTCGCAGCACTGATTGTTCCACCCACCAGAGCAGCTTGTACAGTGTGTCCCAGGTAGGGGTGGGCGGAAAATCCGTTCCGCTCGCGGATTTTGCGGATTTTCGGGAAATCCGCAATCCGCGAGATTTGCGAATCTCCCGCAAAATCCGCAAATCCGCGAGCAGCGGATTTTGCTCGCACTGCTCGCACTGTTCGCGTGAGTTCGCGTGAGTTCGCGCCCCGCGAATAAGTGCAAAATTGCAGAAATACGATCTTAGCAAAACTGAAAGTAACTACTTACCAGGTTCAAAAGTTCAGGCTCATCATTAGTAGCCATTTCCTGTAGTGTTTCCTGAGGGGCCCCTCCAGAGTTCAGTTGCCAGTTGAAACTATTATGTGACCCTGCTCTGAACCTCATAATAGTTACACATATGCCACAAAGGTCCTGAATTACAGCTAAGGGAGACAAGCAGGAGCCAGGCTGGAAGTTAAAATCCATTAATCAGCCCCTAATTCATTATTGTCAGTTGGGGCAGGGCAGGTGTTGTAACTAATTTTGCAACAATGAAAGCACTTAGCAAGTGCAAAAGATCACTAATCAGGGCGCACTAAGGAAGCAGGTGCCAGCTAAAAAAATATTCTGTGACACATTAATCAGCCCCAAATTAATTCAGGTCACTTGAGGCAGGGAAGGTGTGCTTTGCTTTGCCGAAAATAATGTACACTGGACAACCAGAGGGTGTGGTGATGAAACAGAGGGTGGCATGGGTGGGCCAGAGGGTGGCATGAGTAGTCAGAGAGTGGCAGTGGTGACAGAGAGTGGCAGTGATGAAGAAGAGTGTCCCAAACAGGCTGGACACGTAGAAACAACAAGTTCGCGAAACTTGCGACCCGACAGGTAAGTTCGCAATTTGCGAAAGTGTACAAAACCCTCGCGAACTGGCAGAAACACGGGCGAACACAAAAAAAAAAAAAATCCGCAAATTCGCGGGAATTCGCGGATTTTGCGGATTGCGAATCCGCAAATCCGCAAAATTCGCGAACGCGAGATCCGCAAAATTCGCTCATCTGCCATTGCAGAGCCTGTGTGCAGTTTGGTACTGCCATGTTGATTGGACAAGTGCACCCACTTGCCAGTCCCTAAACCTTCCCTTTTATACATATTAGTCACCCCTAAGGTAGGTCCAAGGGCAGGGTGCATTGTAGGTAAAAGGTAGGACATGCCCTGATGTGTGTAGCATGTTCTAATAGGGAATTACAGCCTATTTTGTTTTTCACTATTGCAAGGCTACCTATTCCCCATATGACATAATGGGTAGTTAGATTATAACAATTTATAATCCTAACTGACTCAGGAAACTAGGTAGAAATTCAAGTTTAGGATGCCTGAATGACAAAATACATCTGTTCGTTAAGTTGGTTTTACCATTCTGTGTTTGAAAATACTACTTTTAGAGAGTAGGTATTTTCTTCCCTAAATATCCAACCCTGCCTCTTCAAGGTGTGTATTCCTGGTCTGGAGTTTGAGTGACAGGGACTGGGGGATTCAAGGAGACAGGGTGAGTCAGCACAGTGCTGAATAGAGAGATCCGCATGCAGATGGGAGGGAGGAGTTGCACCTGGGACCTGAATAGGGCTGTGCCTTCCCTCCATAATGCTGGCTCCACCTCCTGTGGTGTGTCTGATGTCCCTGGCCTACAGAAGGGAAGGAAAGCAGGAGTCTTGTCAACAAAGTGCTCCAGGACTGACAAGAAGTGGTTTGGGATAGGCAGAGACTTCTCTGCCTTTAGAGAACAAAGAGAAAAGTTGTATAATATTGGGACCCAGATCCAAGCACTTTAGATCACTACTGGGAATCAAGACAAACCTTTACTGAGGAGAAGAACCAGGAAGCTGAAGGAGGAGACTACCTCTGTGCTGTGTGTTTGGGTGTTGGCCTGCGGTGGTTACTTCATTGCCAAAGAGAGGAGAAAAGGACTGAGTTTGCTTTCTATTCCCTTGAAGACGAATCTCCAAGGGCTTGAACTAGAGCTTGCCTCCTGTCTGAAGTCTCAGGGATACAAGACTTCACCAACCAGCTCCCCCCTGAATTCCCTTGCTGGGAATTGAAGTGCCTGCTATTGTGCTGGGCCTTCTGAGAGACTGCTTGTCTCTGGGAGCTGGAAGCGTGATGCAACAGCAAAAAGTGTGTCGCTGCCGCAGCCGCTGTGATCGCATCGCTGAGGAAGCGAGCTGCCGCTTTCATCATCGCATCGCCGAAGCACGACGCATTGCCAGAGAAGCGGGACGCTGCCACAGAGGACATTGTTGCATCACCAGAGAAGTGCGTCGCAGGGCCTGTCGTGGCTCCAAAGATCATCGAGTCGCCGCACGGCCATCGGGCGTGCACGCATCAAACCAACGCTGTCGCATCGCAACCGAGACGCCATTTTGTCACATTGCACCGGAGAAGAGTATCACAATGAGGTGCCATCTTGTTGCATCGCACCGGAGAGCAGTAAGAAACTGATGCATCAATTCCCTACACAATAAGGAAGCGAGCATCAACTCCCCTGCGCGGCAGTAAGGAACCAACGCACCAACTTCCCTGCAACCCTTTTGTTTTCCTTGCGTTACGCATTTAAGGTACACTGAGAGTAAAGTGTTGGTTTTTACAACTTGAGAGACCTGAGCTATTTTATAACCTTTTGGAGACTTTTTTTAAGTACAGTATTGTGGATTTTTGTCAGTTGGTCTTGTGTTAAGTGTATGTAAAAATACCTATTTTTATAATACAACCTGTGTGGTGTCCATTTGTAGTGTTGTCACTGTATTACTGTAGGTGTTCACAAATGCTTTACACACTGCCTCTGAGATAAGCCTGACTGCTTGTGCCACGCTACCAAGGGGGTGAGCAGGGGTTATTTTAGGAGCGTAGCCCATTACCCTGACTAAACACAAGGGTCCCTATTTGTCACAGGTACCTACCTATGCCAACTAAAGACCCTCAAATCTAACACTTAGCTGAAACATCAGCACTACCCGTCTATCCTTTGCTAGTTGCAACCGGGGACAGGGCTAACATTTTGCTTGGGCGGAGGGGGATGGCAAAACCTATTGTTTCCTCAGACATCACTAATGCTACTCCTCCTCCCACATCCATCAGCAATCCTGCTACACTCACATTAGCATAGTTGCCCTGGTTATCATTGACATTAACATTGAACATTGACGTTGACATTGCCATGAACATTGCATAGTTCTTCATTGACCACTCCCACAGGCAAATCAGCTGCAGGGCTTCTTACTATAAAATGCCATGCAGCAAAATCCTGTAGCAATTAAGATGGTCCAGAGACAGCTCTAACCAACTTCTGCTACCCCTTAATACCAAGGGATCTGGACACAGGAGTAGCTACTTTAGATAAGTTAGGTAGGGACTTCCATAGGGGCTCCGCCATACCCTTCAAATCCTCCATTATATTGTGCTTACATCTAAAAGAAGCAGAGGGAAATAACTACCCTTGCTTAGCCTGCTGGAATAACATTGCATCTATATCCTCGGCCTTTGACACCGTCAAACACGACAACTTACTAGATCTCTTGAAATGCAGAATGGAACGATCTGGATCGGTCCTAAACTGGTTCACTTCCTTCTTTCAAAATAGAAGACAAAGATTCAAGGTCAATCAATCCTTATCCTATGCCCACCCCAGTCACTTTAGGAGTACCACAGGGATCATCCCTCTCCACTACACTTTTCATTCTGTTATGGAACCACTCACCGATCTTCTCAGCTCGTCGAATGTCCACTATCACATGTACACAGATGACACACAACTCTCATAAAGATCCATTCACTTGAGGACATCAAATCTCTCAATTCAACGTTCCAAAAAACGCAGTCCTCATTGGCAAAAAAAACACTTAAAACTAAACACCCTCAAAACCAAATTCCTCCTAATCGCTTCCCACAGCCAATCAACCATCATCCTCGACTGGATGAAGCACCTAACACCACTCAACGGTTAACCTCTCATTATCGACTCTGCTAAATCACTGGGAATAACTCTAGACAATAAGCTAAATATGCAGAAACACATCAGCGCTTTGACAAAAGGAGCAGATTTTTAGATGAGCACCCTGAGAAGACTGATACCCTTTCTGCCTGTAAATTACTTCAAACAGGCAGTTCAAGCTCTAGTACTCTCTAGAGTGGAGTATGGGAGTGTCGCTTTCTGCGGTCTTCCCAGATCGACAACGGCCCCTCTGAGAGCCTCAATCAATGCAGCTGCTAGACTCATCCCAGGCTCCAAAAGAAACTGTCATATTTCCCTGACCTTTGTGCCCTCAACTGGTTACCTTTTGAGGCCCGAATCCATTTGAAAATCGCCTGTATGACACACAACGCATTACATCACAAACCCCGAGATACCTAGCTGAGAAATTGGTGCTATCAGGTCGTAACAAAACCACCAGGAGCTCTTATAATCTTCTACTGAAACCACAATTTACCAAAAAGAAAACATACAACTGGACCTTCTCAGGGATGGCTCTCAGGATATGGAATGCCTAGCCCCCAGAAACGAGACAGAACCTGTCCACGGCATCTTTGAAAAAAGAAGTGAAATCTATTCTCCTGGCCAAATTCACTTGAAGTATTTATACATCCATGTATATATTTGCTAGTCTGAAATAATTACGACTTTTGTATTACTCTAACCTGTATTATTTTTATGCATATTTCTGTCACCTATATTTGCCCTGTAAAGCGCTCTGATACCCGCAAGTGTGTTGTTCGCGCCATACGAAACCTTCAAAATAAAATAAAATAAATACATCAACAACCACATCCTGTAAAACATTAACATTCACAGGTACATTCACATTGTTGTTAGAATTAGCATTCACATTAAGAGACATCATGCCGGATTGATTGCCTATGGCCTACATTGCCACTGGAGGTTACCTCTGTAATATTTTCTGTATTATTTTCAAAAGTGGTGTCCACAGTGCATAAGGAGCTTGGGCCATTAATCCCCAGGCTGATCAATACCAGGGTTTCCCTTCTGGTAACGCACAGGACTAAGCTCCCTGGTACAGGGGAATGTAAAAGTTCTGTTTGCCCTGGGGGAGCAGCCAAAGGGCTACCCAGAGCAGGAGGTGGTAGAGCTGAATAACTAAAACTCTCCGATCCTTTGAACATGCGTTTTTCAACACCACCTTCCTAGGAGAATTTAACCCCTACCACCCTGCCTCTTGATCTCAGCAAATGATCTGTCATGATCAAACCTAAGTAGTCCAAGTGGAAAAAGGCTGCTTGGTCAATATGATTAACCCTGCCCTAAAATATTGGTAGGATAAGATAGGTGGGATCGCCAGTATTGATTGGCCTGCACACTCCTGGGTTATCCGGAATATGCGGCCCCAGTACGAGATAAGCGATGAAAGTACTGAGGTACTTGGAGTGATGAGGGTTTATAGGAAGAGTACAAGAATATCTAAATGTCTAAATGCTCAAATATCTAGATTACCAAATATCCAAATGACCAAATGCCACAGAAGAGTAGGCAAATACCCAAGACAAGCAGAGCTGGCCCATGGTTTTTCAGAAATTTTCATTGGAATAGATGGGGCAAATTGAGGACAGCTGACACCAAGTGAGTTAGAAAGGAGTGCAGAGGGGTATCCCCTTGGCACACGCTGCACCACACCCTAGTCAGGCCGATTCCCTGCACATATCTAGTATGCTCTCCTTATCCGATCAATAGCACCTCAACACGACCATCACGCCTTACCCACAAGTGACTCCTCAGCTTAAATAACAGGAGACCTGAGGCCACTTCATGTTGCCCTTGCCCCATGTAGTTCCTTTAAGTTCTGTTTCATTACTGGCCTCCACTACTTAAGCACAACTTCAGCAAAATTGAACACAAGAGTCACAAGAACAAAGAATCAAGACTTCCCTTGCTGAGTGAATATCAGGAGGAGCCAGCGTTTGGCGGTTCATTGTGAGGGCCTTGTGGGAGGCTTGTAGAGGGCTTATAGAATGCTTTGTGGGGGGGCTTGTGGAGGGCCTCAGGACTTCTGTCTCATCCAAAAATCTTTGAGGCTGGAGGTAATAAACCCCAATACTGACCATTACTTCCCCCCTCACAGAACCACACTTCAGCATCTCCAACACCAACAACTGGTTGACTTGCCTTTATTCCCCTGTACTGTTCCATACCTCCTCATGATGACAACAATGATGATTCAATGGTCCCTGGAATCAGGCGAATCCTCCAGCTATCTGCTTGGCCTGGCCTGCCATTGTACTTTGCCACTGGTCACTGTATCACTTACTACTAGCAGCACCACAGCCTCGGGTGCTCTCGTGTCAGTGACTGCACTTTACAGCTCATATCGAGCTGAAGGTGTGTGAATTGCTTGTGGGCTGAGAGTTAAAGCAGTGGGGCTGCAAAAGTGCTGGACAATGGGCATCCCGCAGTGTCTCTGAATGGGCAGCCGGGCAGGAAGTCTAGTTGCAAGACAAACCTGCAAAATGTGTTTGGTTGCAACTGGGACAAGAGTATGTGTCCCTCTCTTCTAGTCCTTACCACACCATCCCTGAGAGGCCCTGGGAGGGGCCCCCTCCCATGGGCTACAGTGTTACGAGACGACTACATTTCAATTGGATCGGCAGTGGTACATGAGCTCTGGTGGTGTGTTGCCCTTGTGTGGGGTCCCATGCTGGTAGGCTGAGTACGAGGCAATGGTCAGCTGCCCACACTGCTCATGCCTTTCACCGGCCCTGAGCCCTGAGCACTGCACTTCACCGCACCACAGTTCCTCCATGTGGACTGCGGCCTTGCGTTTTCATTTTCAGTGGTGCCCTCACTTGCTGGCTTGAATTCGGCTTTCCGACTGTGACGTTTTCCCCACGTCTCTTCCACATCTCGGGTTCAGCGCCTCCCAATATCTCTGTGTGTGTCCTCTCTGCCCTATACTGGGAAGTAAATAAATATTGAACCAAGGAAGTAGAGCCACTCAATATCCTGACAAATTGCAAATAGCGGCTTAGCTACCAGTAACAAAGTCATCAAGATTATTCAAAGTAAGTCCTTTTATATTTACTCTTTTTCCTCATAGGTTATTACAAAATCCTACTCATAGCTTTGTTGAAAGCAAAAGCAAACTTAACTGGTGTAAATATTCTTTCATTTTCCTTCAACCGTAATGTGGGGGCGGAACAATAAATGCAGAATTTAAATTACAATGTAAATGGTGTAAATAATATTTCATTTTCCTTCGACAAAAACCTGAGGGCTGAACAATAAATAAAAAATAAATTACAATTTAAATGGATTTCTTCCTTCAGAACCTTTTTGAGAAAGATAAATGAAGGATTTTTTTCCCCAATGTCAACATAGATATACTATGCATTTCCATAGTCGGACACAGGTAAGTGTTAGGCATGTTGCATTCTGTCCTTAGGATACCAATGAAATGCAGTGATGGGAATGTCTAGCTAATTCTACTTATGCTTAAGTGTAATCATTTGTGTTAATCCTGAGATGGTCACTCGGACTCTGGATGTTAGCTTTGGCCACCGTTTCCCTAGTGGAGAGTTCTCTGTCAAATCAGGAGATTCCCCAACTTTTAGGTAGGGTTCCTACTGCCTTCATAATAACTATTGGTCCGACAATTGCTCTGAATCCAGAGCACGTTGCTGAGCTTGTGCCATGTTTGTGTGGCCCTGCTCATCAAAGTTTTTTTCCCAAAAACAGCCTCCCAAACAAGCAGATTTTTTTTTTAAAACAAAAAAATAACAATAATTGCTCTGACATTAAGGAAGTTTTCTCCGTGTGTCAAAGTCTTTATTTGATTTGCTACCTACTGCTACAATTCATTGCTCTACAAGTAAAATCAGAGGATAATTATAAAAAAACACAAATTTATTGTAGGATATTGTATTGCCATGTAAAAAGTATTTAATGTCTGAATACTTAGCCATCATCTTCATTACTCTGGCTCCACATTCCTCATCCCATCATTTACTGTTGCAGTAGTGATGCCCTATCACACGGCAGTGACCCTTTCCCATGTAATTTTCTTCCCTTTCAATTGTAAGGCACTGCCCCATTTCAGCTTAAACCCAAGAAATCTACTAGTTCCAAGCACCCAAATCATTTTTCACCCACTAGACGGTGGAAGGGTAGGAACCTAAGTAATGGAACGAGGAATGTGGAATCAGAGTAAAGAAGAATACCAGTAAGTAATTCAGACATTACCTTCCTCATCTACATTCCTCGTCCCATTCCTTATTTTTGCTTGAATACCAAATCAATACTTTTCCCAAAAAAATAAAATATGACAGATATCATGCTACGCAAAAGTTGAATTGAAATAACATGAGTATGCCCTCCACATTACCACCTATGGTACAGCATGTGAACTAAAACTCTTTGTAAAAAAAAATGTAACTTAAAGCCAAATTCAATCTGTAATGGTTACAAAGTTAGATTGTGTTGCCCAAGTAGTTGCTGTACAGATATCATTGATAAAAACATCTCCCCAATCTGGTCCTGACGCAGCCATCTTTCCTGTAAGGAATTGGTACTTGAAGCTCCTGCCCAGAATTTAAAATGAAAATTAAAATGACTTCTTTTATCCAATAATCTAAGGAAGAGAGGGTCGATTTTTTCCAAAATTATGCATGACCAAAATTCACAGAAAATCACATTTCCTGAAATCAGCTTATATAGCCAACTATAACTTAACATCTCTGAACTCATAAAGCAGACAATCTTGATCTGAAACCAAGACATGAAGATTTATTTCCTGTAATCTAAGTGATGAGTAATTAACCTTTGAAATGAACTGAGGACCCAACCTGAAAACAAAACGTTCCTCAAAAATCCTGAGCTAAGGATGGACAATTATATACCAATGCAGTTAATTCCCCTAAACGTCTGACTGTGACAGTGTACACAAGAAACACTGTCGCGAAAATAAACATGTAAGTAGAACCTCCTCCATAGCCTCTGAAATCAAAGGAAGATCTCAAACTGGTAACACATTTGTTACTTCAGGTCAGGCCTCAAAACCTTTAAAAAGCTTTGATAGCCAACCCTCAATATCAGAAAGTGAATCACAAGAGGAGCAAAAAAAATGGCTGCCCAATTTAGTATCAATATAGAAATCGACCAATTTTTGTCAAAACCATCATGCAGAAACTGTAGAATGTCCTACTGAAGTCATAAATCGGAGATAGATTGAGATTGTCACACTATTTTGAAAATGAAGGCCTATGATGACAATGTGACTTGTGAGTAGGTTTCCTCTTTTAGGCTGATATAGAGTTAGTAACTGAAAGGAAAATACCTAACTTCCTAAGCTCTTCCATCTCAACTTCCAAACCTTCAACCTCAACTACTGAAAGGATAACAGGGGTGGTGGTGTCAATGGTTATGATTGAAGAGGAAGGAATCATACCTGATCCAACATCTTCTTTCCTGGGATGGGAAACCAATGTGTTCTCAGCTAGTGTGGACACACTAGAATTTAACTTCCTTCTTTCCTTTGAATATTTGCTGCTAGTCAAAGAATTATAGAAATGAAAGAAACCCATACAACAGGGACTTTGGCCATGGACATGTTAGTGCATCTGTCTCAGAGCTAGATGGTCCTGAAATATCAAAAAGAATTGAGGAAGAAGACTACTGTGGAAATCTGCAAATTACTCTACTTCTGAGACACCAAACTTTAAACAAATCTTCTAAATCACATGTACTGATATTCATAAATCACGAGATGAAAGAAATATCTTGCTTACAGTGTATGCTGCCATATTGCTCTTCCCTTGTGTATGTATTGCCCTGAGGAACAACACATTTTGTTCTGCCCAATTTGCAATGGTTTGTACCAACTGGTTGAGAGATGATGAGCCTGTGTCAAACTGCTTGTTCAGGTAAGACATGGCTACTGGAATGTATATCTTCATTTGAATCCTGACTTTCCCTCTGAATGACCAGAATAGCCTTCAGATTGATTCATAACTGGGGTAGATTCACATAGATCCTCAACAAATCCTCCCTCTGGGTGTGCCTGCCTGCCACCACAGGAACATAGTATCAAACTTTCATACACAAAAAGAATTGAGAGATACAAAAAGAAAATGTATTTCTAATAAATGTATTGTCCAAGCATGAATCGATCAACATGTGTTCCATCATAAAACTCGCTTCATCATGAGCTAGTTAACAGTACCAGTAGTCCAGTAGATCACTTAAAGAGAAAATGAAAAACATATTACCAATCAACATATATAAAATATTCAATCAATTGATGGATAGTCCTAAATAGTAAAAGAGACAAAGGCAGTTCTCACTTCTCACCATCCGAGTCGACGCATCCGCTTGCAATCCCATCCACAGCGGCCCATCCGTGGATATATACCGCAGAATTGGACAGAGAACACTGTTGTTATCGTCCTGGTTCCAGGAGCGGTGTGTTTTCAGCCCTCCTGAGCCTGTGGATCACGACCAACGCTGTAGACCTGGAGGTGCATCGTAACTGCAAGATGGGAGCTGGCATAGTTGGCAAAGCTGCTGAGGACCTGTGAGAGAGAGCACAGGCGGTCCACGGCCAGGAGCGAGGACAGACCGCGATCCCCTCTGCCGGTACCGGGTGCGGTTGGTGCTGCATAGTGAAGGTACCTGGCGAGAGCTCCATAGCTGCAGCCAACATGGGCCAGGAATGCAGGAGCCTCCGTCCGCTTGTGGGGCCCGGTCGCAAAAAGGAGCTGCGGTGGAGCTACCAGACCAGCTCATGAAAGCGAAGGTGAGCGGTGAGCCCCCTCCTCAATAGCCAGAGTTGTGCGTGAGATCCTGGCTGTGGGCGAAGCAACCTCCACGGGCACTAGAGGTGCTCTGGCTCAGGCATGTGGACTCTACAAGGAGCTTGGACTGCCTGGGGGCCGTCACTTGCTGTGCGTGTGTTCACCGCATCAGAGCTGCCGGGCACGTGAGGAGGGGCCTAGCAGTATTTGTGGCCTGCTGTATGTGCTGGAGATAAATTGCTGCATGGGCTGCTATCTGACAGGAAGCAGCTGACTGGGCCTGTGGGTGCTGAAGACTACCTCCCCCCCTGTTGGCCATAGCTGGGTGATAGCTGGGTGTGCAACCCGGTGGGGAAAGGGCATCAACGCAGTCCCTAAGAGCCACATGAACGTGGTGAAGATGATGCATATAACAGACTACACAGAGTGCGCTTGGTGGTGGAGGAGTTTGGAGCTGTTCTTTAGCTTACATTTTCTGCTTTCTGTTTATCTGGGGGCCACCATTTTGTGCCGAGGTAGTTGTGACTGTTACTCTAGGTCCACCAGTTTGGCATCGACCTATTCCTGGATCACTGCTTGCCGCCGGTCCACGCCTTTGGTCGCCTGCCTGTCCATTGCCCCTGGATGGCCCCCTCTGGGATGCTCTCCCCCCCAGACATTAATGGCCAGTAATGAGGCTCCCTTATTTTCACCCCAGCCTTGAGGTCCCCCAAAGTACTGAGATGACCCAACCCAGTGATTGAATTTAGCACTGGCCTTAGTAATTATTGTGACCCCACCTGGGTTTGGGCCTCCTTACTCTAATCTTTTTTGGGCTCCCATGATGTACTTGTCTTCCACTGCTGGTCTGCCAGAACTGAGCTGCTTCCCATCTCCCTATTTCTACTCCCCTCCCCTCCCCATTTCCATCCATCCTCCATTGGGGACTTGTCCTTATATGTTTGTCTATGCAACTGTAACTAATGTAACTATGCAAAACTGTTATTCTTGTAACCCCTGACCTAGGAGATCTGAGCAACATGGCTGATGCCTGTGGAGCTGCTAGACAGCTATTGAGGAGGTTGGTCCTGGTTTTTCCCCTCTGCCGTCACCTGCCCAGCCGATCATTGGGCAGGGTTCTCCTTGTCTTGTGTCTTTACTATGCTCTTGTAACAGATGTAATTTGTATTATGTAACTCAATGTTCCTCATTTAAAGTGCTCTGATACCTCCGGGTCTAGCCAGCGCTATATAAAACTCAAAATAAATAAATATATAAATATCATTCCTAAGTATCCATCTAAAACCTAAACAATGCAATATGTGCAGGCACGGCACAGGAACGTTTATCAATTCATCTAGACTGCTAAAAATACTAACCACAAAGTTGAAAGCATAAAAACTCTCTCCTATCTGGGATACATATAATAATGTACCTAACAACAAATAGAGACATCTCAATTTTTCTTTTAGAATGTTCTTTCCATTAATTTAATTTACTTCCATCAGGTATCACAGTACATTTTCTTTTCTTTTAAAACATTATTTAAATACATTTCTTTTATACCAATCAAATATCACAGTATGAGTCACAGTTAAATATAAAGTAACAAACAGCATATTAGTATATACATAATATTTAAATATACTTCCTCTAAAGTCATGTGTACACGTATACACTTGCCATGATTAAGAACCATAGTACATGCAATATAACATTCTACAGTCTATCAAATGTCACTCAAATACATTCCTATGTATGATACAATGATTAGTTCAGTTCATATTTTCAAAGATTTTCCTATTTGTAGGGAAATACATTTCAAATTAAAGGTAGTTTTGTAAAAAAAACAGAGCATAGATATAGTAACCAGAATTAGTCTAAGTGCTGAATGAAAGAAATGTATCTAACTACTAACACTACACCATTTCCCCATGAGACCGCTCCTCATTCAGTGTAATGAGAAGAGTAACTGTCATTGTGCTGTGCCACGATCAGTGTATCAGTAAAGGAATACCTTACAAGGTGGCTACTTTATAGAGTCTGACACTGCTAAAATGGAGGTCTATGGAAGAGAAAGGGCACTTTATGATGCCCCACAGCTTTAAATCATGCAAAAAGAAGGTAATTAGCTGCATAAACATAAGAATCTTAGGATTGATACAATTCAACCACAAAGACCTTAAATCAGTAGACCTTCATGACACATAATAAATAAGGAGTTTAAATATAAAACGAAAATACAAGTTTATAAATCATATCAAAATAAAAAGTCAAATGAAAACAAGGAATTGGTCAGTCGTGAACCTACATCTTCACTCATCGCATTGGACTTACTTAACCATTACTCTACTCTTTGAGTTAGTGCTCAAGTATTATTCTATGAGGTGTGTAACAAGGATTCCAAAGATCAATGTAGCTAAATCCATGCAATCAAATCAGCTGCAGAAAACCTATTGGTAGACCATTAAAAAATAAACCATACTAAATAATCACATCCCACCAGAGATATATAGGTAGATAATATACCAATCAAAATATAGCGGTATAGATCTCAAGAAATACTAATCACAGAAAGAATAACTACAGGTACCCTCGATCCCTTCATCGCTACAACCATAATGAACAGAATACAATATTGCTAGTAGCTACATTGGCCCCATATGTAACGAGCTAACATAACACATGCCTATCAATCATGCCAAATCCTGTTTTTAAAATTTCAAAATAATTTTTATTGAAATTTTTATAAGACATGAATTATAGACATGGTACAGACAGAAAGGAGCAGTTGCTTGGTGGAGTTTTAAGAAGTGAAGTAGAATACGTCAGCATTTGCTTTTGTGTAGAAGCATCATGAGATCGGAGTGTCATAATACAGCAACATAATCCAATGGTATTAATACAAGGTACCTTATGTCTTATATATTGGAAAAGAGAGGGAAGTGCTTGAGGGTAAAGTACATTAAAGACCAGATGGAAGACCCCACAGTAGTATTGATGTTTTGAGTGGAAGAGAGATGAAGATGTGAGAGGACATATAGGAAGAAGACAGCAAGAAAGCAAGGAGGAGATAGATGAAGTAAATGGGGTTTGGGGCTGAAAGGAAGATGAGGGATAAGGGATGGAGTATGTGGGGTGAAAGGTAAGGAGATAGGAGGATGACATATAAGATGGAGTCATGTCGGTGATGAATGCTTCCAATTTAGACCATATTTTTTGTTTTTCCTTTGATGGGGTTTTTAGGTAAGTGTTTTGAGATTATCTGCTCCCCTATTAAATTAAAATCATTCCCACCAGGTGTGATCCAAATGCTTGTAGACGTATTTCCATTCAGATAGGATGGCTTGAAGGACAGTAGAGACACTGATATCCCATAAAATGAGATCTTCTTTGCCCAGCCTGAAGTTTCTATGAGAGGCGAGGATTCCAAGAGCAATGGAGGTCAGGTTAGGGGTTCAGTTTATTTGTATAATTTGGTAGATGGTTATGCTGAGTTCTGACCAGAATTTCTTATAGAAGGCACAGTCACAAATTATGCGTTGTAGGTCACCTGACTTTTTCTCGCAGCTCCAGAATGTGTCAGAGTCACAAGCCTAGTTTAAAAGGTTTAGCAGGGTTCCAGTGGCTCATATAAACAGTACAGAATCTACACTATGCTAGGGGGGGGGCATAATCTTGTTGGAAGTGAGGTTAGCCCAGATGGAAGCAATTTTAGTGTTTAATTATGTGTATTGCTTGTATGTCTTAGAGTAACTTTTATTTGTTTTGTATTGTTTAATTAGAGAGGAAATTGTGGGAGTGAGGATAGAGTATATTTTGAAAGCTGAGTCCCCCTTTAGCTAAGGTCCTATTAGTGTTGGGGAGGTCAGGAGGTACAGGGCGTTTATGTCTGAAATGATTGCTTTAATTTTTAGAAAGTAGTAAAGGTCTGTGCCATCAAGTTAAAATTTGCATTTGAGGTAAGAGAAGGGGTTAAAGGGAGATCCCAGGTCTCCTACTAGCAGGATGACTTTCTGTACCCATTTCTCTAGAAAAGAGCCTTGCCTTCTTTTTTCAAGTAATCATTATGCCACAATCAGGAAAGGGGGAAGAAGTACATTTTGTTGGAGAGTTGTTATTTTTTTCCTAGTGGTAATGAGTGAAATAAGGGAGAGTGGTCTAGCAAGATTATTTTCAATGTCTAGCCAGGAGGGAGGATTGGGATTAGTGGCGGAAACCCAGAAACATTATTGTGTTGCTAAGAATGCATTTTGGTATTTTATATTGCCTGGGAGATTTAAAACTCCAAGTTTCTTTGTGAAACTTGGTTTATTTAGAGCAATTCTTTTTTTTTGGATTTCCATAGAAACTCTGTAAGTATCATACCTACTCTGGCAAAGAAAGTGTCAGAGAGGTATTTTGTAGACATGCTAATCAAAAGTTAAAGAGGGGTGGTCATCATTTTGTTGGGTTCTATGCATCCCCAACAAGTGATGAGTCTGTAGAGCCATTTATCTAGAGTGCCTTTAATTTAGTTTAAGGTCTTTTTTGTTATAACAAGGGATTCTCTGAGATTTTGGCTGAACAAGATTCTCAGATATTTTATTTTGGCTGGGCCCATTTAAGACCATAATTTCAGATGATTGAACTATTTCAGTGGATGTTTAGCGGTAGGACCTAATTTTTGTCTCTATTAAGGGAGTAGCCTGACACTTGGGCATACTCATTGATGGTTGACATGATGTTACGTAAAGCTGAGTTGGCTTGGGTGGTGAAAAGAAAGAAGCTGCCACTTTTGTGGGCCTGTAAAAAGGGAATACCTGGAATAAAAATCTCTCTCTATTTCTTATAAGACGAGGTTCCATAGATAATAGAAATGGTAGGGGGAAAGGGTGCAGCCTTGTCTGGTGCATTGTTGTAGGTTGATGGTGTTTGAAAATGGTCTGTTAATGCTTATTCTATATTTGGGTTCCTTTTAAAGGGAAAGAATCATTTTAGGGAAGTTAGACCCCATATTGAATGTGGCGAGGGTGCCGTGTAGGAAAGACCCCAAGACCTTGTCACAGGCCTTTTCCACATCTAATGAGATTGCATAGATGGAGCTGTTGAGGCAGTGGCCTTTCTTGATAACATGACTGAAAAGTCTAATATTGCCAGCCCTAAATCAGCCTTTGATAAATCTGTATTGATGTGGATGGATATTTGTTTTGAGGATGGGTTCCAACCTAAGCGTGGGGATGATTTTTGCATAGATTTTGCAATCAATGTTTATTAGAGAGATTGGGCAGTAGTTTTTGGGTTTGGAAGCGTCTTAGCCTTCTTTAGGTATGACACTTATGGTGGCTTCTGCTGCAGTGCCAGTGACCGTACCAGTGGGAAAATAGATCTTCTAAGAGGATGATAAGGGAAGGGCCCAATGTTTGGTAAAAGGAGGCTGGGAAGCTGTCCTGGCCTGGTGCCTTCCAAGCTGTGAGTTGTTTAATCGGGTCTGCAATTACACATTGCACAATGTGTTTTTAAAGTAAGGATTTAGTTTTGTTGTCAATTTTGTTGATTGGGATCTTGTTGAGGTACTCTAAGTAAATCGTGTATGGAGTGTTGTTGCCTTTAGAGTAAAGAATATGATAAAAGCTTTGAAAGGTGAACATATCCTTCTCTTTACTAGAGGGTCTGCTATGTTCATTAGTGATGGAGGTTATCTGGGTCTACAGTAAGTTTGTTTTAGGTACAGGCTAGTAATCCTCCAGCTTTATTCTGACCACAAAGATTTATGTCTTTGGACAATTATGTGTGCTCTGTTGCTTAGTATTTTATTGTATTTATATTTTAATTTTATAAAAGTGGCTTATATGTGCTTTGTTTCTGATTTGTTTATTGACTTTTTCTAAATATTGTATTTGTTATTCCAGAATGTCTACAGTATGCTTATCCTATTTGTTTTTTCATGACATTAGTGTGAGAAAGTCATCCATTTTGCCTCATCAACCCCATTTTTTGACTAGTGCTGTTTGTTTTCTGACTCTGATTGTGCCTTGGGCTCTGCTAACCAGGCCCAGAGCCAGTGCCCTGTTTATGTTGAAATGTGTTTATTAGCAGTTTCCAAAAATAGAAAACCATACCAAGACATAAGTCAAACAATGCAATAGAGGGCACCACCCACGTACATTCCAAAAACAGAAAGAAACATATTGTCAGCTCTATAAGTGTCCTAATAAATCCATTATGTGACAGTAAACAGATGGCACCCACAAATGTTCTGCCTCTATAATAAACTAAATTCATGAACTTTTATCCAGTAGTCTCCATTTCACCTTGAGCGGGTCCCACTCCTGCGTGTGATACAGCACTTATAATCAATAAGAAATTATGTATGGTCTGTCCATATGTTCCAGAGACGCAGCACTCTTAGGTATTTGGGATGGGTGATTTCATTGAACTCCGATGAGAGCAGTGTTAGGAATGGACTCCTGACCTTCCGGAATGAGTCCTTGGTGTTGTTCAGGGTAGACATGATCCGTTCCATCCCCAGGATATGCCAGACCCTATGCAGCCAACCTGTGTGTGTAGGTGTGGTGGAGGAACCCCAGTGTGACAGTATATTTTGCAATGCTGCGCCCAATGCTAACCCCATTTGACGTCCTCCCACCCTTTTAAGTGGGTATGTGACTGGGTTGGGTAGGCCTAAGATACATACACAGGGAGTTTAGGGATCTGTGTGTCGAATAGCTTGTTTTTTTTCATCAAGGATTGTAGTCCAAAAACGATTCAGCAGTGGGTAGTCACACAGAATGTGAAGCAGTGTTTCCTCGTTGGTGCAGCCGCGCCAGCATGTAGAGCTCCATTGGGGGTTACCCCTTCGGAGGCGTGTGGGTGTAAGATACCAATAAGTAGCGATTTTCATAGCAGTTTCTATACTGGTGACATTGCGAGCTGTGTGTTTTGCCCTATAGTAAATTCCTTCCCAGTCTTTCTTCGTGAGCTCCCCACCCAGTTCTTTCCCCACCTACATTGGCTTGGTGTGGGCTGTATTTGTGGGCTATGTCTAATCATGTCATACATGTTGGATATGAGTCCTTTATCAGTGAGTTTGGTAATTAGCCATTTTTCATATTTGGACAGCCGGCGGGACCTGTGTTCCATCACCCCATTCTGAAGTACCCAGTGTAGCAGTTGTAAGTATCTCAATCTCTCGGCTTCGGGAATACCACACTCTAGCTTCATTTGAGAAAACTGAGGAATTCCTGAGAGATCAAACAGATGGCCTATCGATCAACAAGGGGTGTCCTGCCATCCGCTTTGGTATCACTTTGTTGGCCCTAAGTTGGCAGGGTATGCTCAGACGTGGGTCCCTTGCTCACTTTGCCACTGGATTCAAGCTAGCCTGGCTGATGACGGCTGAAATGCCAGAAACGGGTATCTGGATGCTTGTTTCCTGTCCAGGGAAGACATGGCTTGGCAGTTTGGGTTGGACTGTTCCCATTAGGCACTGGTTCAGACTGATTTGCATATGGCCATGTCTAAACTGGGGTGGTGGAGTGAGCTAAATAATGATGATGGATTAAACCCAGATCAGTTGGCTGGGGGTGAGTGTTTGATTTGTTCAAACGCTCCGTCCATCATCCCCTTTGGTATCACTTTGTTCGCCCTAAGTTGGCAGGGTATGCCGAGACATGAGTCCCTTTCTCACTTTGCCACTGGATTCAAGCTAGCCTGGCTGATGACGGCTGAAATGCCAGAAACCTGTCCCAGGATGCTTGTTTCCTGTCCAGGGAAGACATGGCTAGGCAGTTCGGTGTGGACTGTTCCCATGAGGCACTGGTTCAAACTGATTTGCATATGGCCATGTCTGAACTGGGGTGGTGGAGTGAGCTAAAGAACGATGATGGATTAAACCCAGATCAGTTAACTGGGGTGAGTGTTTGAATTGCTTAAACGCTCCGTCCATCATCCCCTTTTTGTATTGAAAAGCTTTATCCAACATCCCAGATACAAATTCGCTATTGCCAAACAAAGGGGTTAAGGGGGATGGGAAAGTAGTAAGGTTCTTTGCTGTCGCCACCGCATCCCTAAGTGTCTGCACGGATTTAGTGATGGGCAACCCCATCAGTCTGCTGGGATGTTGAGCCTTCTTTAAAATGGGGACCTTCCAGAGCAGAACCCCTGCCAATGCTCTATCCTGAAAGAGCCATCTTTTTTCTGATTCTGGTCATGCCCATTCCACGAAGTACCTCAATTGTGCTGCTTTACAAATAGCTAAGGAGGTCTGGAATCCCCAATCCTTCAGCTTCGAGCCTCATATATCCCAGGGTCTTACTCATCCGTGATCGTGCTCCCGCCCAGACAAACTGATTGATGTCCTGCTGTAGTGAGGCAATTGTCCCAGGGGTAGGCAATGCCGGCAAGGTTTGGAAAAGGTAAAGTGCCTTTGGTAAAAAGGACATTTTGACTGCTGTAATTCTCCCGAGTAGCGACAGTTGATGTTTACTCCAGGCACCCATATCTTCCTTCGCTTGCCTGGCTAACCTGGTGTAATTCAAATGAGTCGTCTGGCGCACTGTGGCCACTAAGTCTAAGCCCAAGTATGGTATATGGTCTACTACTTGAATACCTGATAACCAGCCCTCCCTGGAGTTAAGAGTGGCCGACGCTGAATGTAAGTTCAAGATTTGCGTTTTCCTGACGTTAACCCGGAAACCTGAGATGCGGCCGAATTGATCAAGTTCTTCCAGAAACAGAGGGAGTGACACCTTCGTTTTTTTCAGAGCAGCAGTCACATCATCTGCATAGAGGCTGATCCGGTATGTTTCCCCCCAAATGGAATGTTAGGATTGTCCCTGATCCTTTGTGCCAAGGGCTCAATATAGAGGGCGAACAGCAGGGGGGATAGCGGGCACCCCTGCCTAATGCCTCTTTGAATAGCAAATGGTCTTGAGGGGATGCCATTAACTCTAATGGACGCTGATGGCCTGTTATAGCAGCAACTCACCCATTCCCTAAATTTCTCTTTCAGATCGAACTTGGATAGTGTATGACTAAGGAAGCCCCAATCCACCCGGTTAAGCGCTTTTTCAGCATTGACTGTCAGCAGGAGAGCATCCATTTTTGTTTGGTGGGCGTTATCTATAAGGTGTAGTATCCTCTTTGTGTTATCCGCACTTTGGCGGGGTCTGGCTCGATCAAGTGTAGTTTTCAGGAGCCTAGCCGCGTGGCGAGCATTCCAGTGAAAATGTTAAAATCAACGTTAAGCCAAGATATAGGGCGGCATGAGCCACATTGTTGACTGTCTTTACCCGGCTTGGGTAGCACCACAATAACTGCCGCTAACATTGTGGCAGGTATTGGATTTCCACTCCCAAATGAGGTGGCAACATTTCTTATTAAAAAGAGTGGAAAAGCCATCATGGCCAGGGGACTTGAGCACCTTGAGACACGATATTGCTGTAATCACCTCCTCAACCCTAATGGGAGCACCTAGTGCCGCCGCTTGTTCCGGAGTAAGTGTGGACATAGATACAGACTGAAGATAGTCAGAGATTGAACATTCTGGTGTGGTGTCAGCCATGTACAATTGTTCATAAAAGTCCCTAAAGGTGTGGGCTATCTTCTGATCCCCGGTAGCCACTCTCTGGCTGCCCCCCTGGAGCAATGAAACCTGTGCTTGCTGTCTTTTGGCCTGAAGCCTATTGGCCAAGAGGCAGCCGTTGCTGTCTCCCCAATATAATAAGAGTGTTTTAACCTGACTGCAGCATACTCCGCTCTGTCCAAGCGATCACGGCACAGCTTGCCCTATCTGCTTTCAGCTGCTTCCAGACCCAGGGCGCACCCATTCGGCTATGTACCCTTTCCAGTTTCTGTACTTGGGCCGCTAAGCTAGATCTCAGTTCCTTGTGCTCTCTGTTGTCTGCAGCCGACAACCTTATCAGTTCCCCTCGTACTACCGCCTTCATCGCTTCCCAAAGTGTTGTTGTCGCTATATCCGGGGTGTCATTAAGAATAAGATATTCTGTATGCACTTAGAAAGTTGCTTTTCCACTATTTTCTTGCGGAGCATCTTCTCTTAAGCCTCCAACAACCAGTTTGAAGGGGGCTTGATGGCAGGGATAAACATATAATCAGTGTATCATGGTCTGAAATGGCAGCAGGCTCGATGCTCACTGCTTTGACCACCTTATTAATCCCCCCATCCCTAGGAAATAATCTATGCACACATAGGATCTGTGTGCGTGCGAAAAAAAGAGTATTGCATCGAAATGGAGTGCGCCTCCCTCCAAGTATTCATGAAGCCCATTTCCATCAGCCATTTCTACCCCTCCCCTGACAGTTTTCCCTCGTACCATTGTGAGGTCTGGGACCTATCTTGCACAAATCCATTACTAGATTGAGGTCCCCCCAATCAGTGTCATGTGATTCTGAGTGGCCTTGACATCCATCAGGGCTGCTTTAAGAAAGCTTTCCTGTCCAAAGTTGGGGGCATATATGGAACCTATCACTACGAGTTGGGTGCCAAATTGTATAGTGTAGGCCAAAATCTTCCCTGTAGCCACCTTGTTGTGCACTACCTCCCTGAAACGATTGGATAAGAGCAAGGCCAGCCCCACCTTTTCCCCCCTGCAGAAGAGAAATTTTGTTGGGGGAATACTCTCGACCTCATTTGATGATGATCTTTGGCCATGAGATGAGTCTCCTGTAGTAGACATATATCAGCCTCCGTATGTTCCAGATAGGACAGGATAGCCAGCCTTTTGACTGGGTTATTGAGACCCTTTACATTAAGCATGAGTATTTTCACCTCATCCGTGACCATCACCGGTAGGTATAGATTGAGCTAAAACAGCCCCCTGAGGTGCGCCCTGCTCTCGAAGAGACCTGAGTGTCCCCCTTACGGGTCCTATTGATATTGAACAATGTGGATTGTGCTGGAAGATGCTCCCTTGACACCAGGAGCCACCTGGAAGGAAACTGTTGGCATACCTGACCCCCCTTACCTCCTCCCTAACCCCAAAAAGTGAAGCAGTATTTACCCCAGAAAATAGTCCAGAAGACGCTTTGTTCGTGCACCCCTCCATGGTGAGACAAGTTTTAGGGTGCATCTCCTGGCCATCAAAACTCCCCCCACCCCTAGTCCCCCACCCGCCACCCCCCGGCATAGCGTTAAACCACTTATGTGACCCATTAGGTCAATTAGTCATCAGGTTTGTATCCGGTGTCGGCAGTCAGCCAACTCGCTGCCATCTCTCTCTGACCTTTCTTGTCTCAAGCAGCCTGTTCGGCAGGTGCGGGAGTCATCGATACCCAGGGCCTTGCATGCCTCCTGCAGTGACCTTATTTTCTTTAGCCTACAATCCCACTTGAAGATTATACGAAAGGGGCCCCCCACGAGTAAGGGAGACCCTGGTTTGGAAGGTGCGTTGTGACCTGTCTAAAGTCTCTGTGTTTTTGTAATGTGATTGTGGCCAGGTCTTGATATAGAGCGATGCTATGCCCTCCAAAGGTTAGCGGTTGCGCATCTCTGGCTTTCCTCCGAATAACTTCCTTAAGTTGAAAGTCTGGGAGGTATGCGAGTATATCGGGAGGAGGCACCAGAGTTTTCTTTTGCAAACCCAGCCTGTGGGCCCTATCAATTTTTATACCAAAGTCCTGTGATTCCTGAAGGATGTGGCGAAAGAGACCCTGGAGGTATTGGGTAATGTCCTTGCTGAGAGAGAACACCCTTCACGCTGATGGTATTTCTGCGCAACGATTTTCTAAGTCCTCTGTGTGGGCTTGGAGGTCTATATGTTGGGTATGGAGTCAGATCACCACCTGTTTTAATTGCTCCACTTCTTCATCCCACGAATCTTCGTGATCCTCTATTATGGCCACCCTCTCTTCGACCGCGTCCAGGTCCCACCTTAACTCCTTAATCTCATTGGTGAGGTTCCTTCCTGAGGGCCTGTAGGTCGTCCCATAGGCTGGAGAATAGTAGTGTTAAGAAAGCACATGGACTCTGCTTCCTGCCCTCCCAACGCAAGCCCCTGCCATCTTAGTGAGCATATCTTTCACACTTCTGTCTTTCTTTGGCCTTGTGGAGGACATTTTCAAGCTGTGGTTAGGCACCTGGGGGCAGCGGCGAGTGGCTGCCCTGAGAGCGGTGTTAGGGATCCTAGTCACTCGGGCGTCGGGATATGCTCCTTGAGGGTGACGGTGCGTGATCAATGGACCTTGCAGATGAGTCCCCTGAGGTATGTTACGGACGGGTGCAGGCACGACGATGTCACCACTGCGTTGCGTTCAGGTATTCTCTAAGTCCAACTTCAGCAATATGATACCACAACGCCTCTTTCCGCCTGGGCCTAATGAACCGCCTCCAGCGGCGCTCCTGCCCCAGAGCAGAGCGTTTTGTGCCTCGTTACTTGACCACTTGTCCCTTGCTCTGGCCCTTCCCTGGGGGATCACTGGGGCTTGAGGATCGTCGCGTGCAACACACCAGCGAGGTCCGCGCTGAAAGGAGCAAAGGCTCGCTATGTCGCTCGACTGCTGTGTAGGCCGCTGTGTTGCTTCCTTACCTCCTCTCCAGCCACTGGGTCCTTCACCCCAACTGATTGGGGCGATAGTCCCCGTGGGTCCTTGCCCGAATATATGGTGGGCAAAGGTCTGCAGTAGATTATATGTCCTGTGAGGGACCTTGAATTCTCCCCTCCCTGTAAAGGAACCAGCACGGGTAGACATCTTGGGGCCTCTGCAATCCGCTCTCTGCCCGGTCTCTCAGGGGCTCCTCAGCAGGAATCGTGCCAGGTATGCAGCTCTATGTGTGGAACCCGCTCCGCCAAGCGGGCAGAGGAAGCACCGCTATGCTGCTCACCTTCAGTCCTGGAGACCCAGGAAACACTGCCCTCGTAGGCGCCAGGCTCGTAGTCATGTGCACGGCCTTCCAGCCCTTACTGGCCCTGCACAGGCCATCGCACACTGCCGCTCCTCTTCCAATTCTTTCTCCGCCTTGAGCGGTCTGGGGGAAGGGGGGGAAATCACCCCTCATATTCTTGGAGCCAAAAGCGGGCCTCCGATCACCACAGCATCACAGAAGCAAGCGCCACTAACTACTCGGCTCCCTGTGCTGCTCCATTAATCAGCCCAGGACGCCATTTTAGGTTGCCGGCCCAGACTGCTGGATTCGTCTGTTGGGACCATTCCCAAGCTCAAGTCCCATCTCTGACCTGTGCCAGAAAGCAAACGGGCGGCCAATGGGACGGGGAGGCAAGCGGGACACATCCTACCCGCTCGCCATCTTGGCCACGCCCCCCAGTGCTCTGTTTAAAAAAAGGCATATGGTAATTAGGTGTAATTGCAGTGGGTACTGACAACCTACCTGTAAGTCCCTAGTGTACGGTAGGTGATGTAGGTTTAGAGGCCCAGTAGATTTAATGCACTTAAGGGGCACTGCTGTGGTGCTTGCTGTCATTTTAAAGGCAACCCTGCTTTGCAGACTGCTTTTAAAATAAAACTATGTCCAAATTCGACTTTGAAATTAAAAGTACTTCCAAAGTCTTAAACTACCTTATTTTTACATTTAAGCCACCACTAAGGTCTGTCCTCCTAGGTCCCCCATGTGTAGGGTGCATTGTGATAATAAGCAGGGACACTCTAAAATATGTTTCATATGCGCTGGTGGTGGAAAAACTACCAATTTAGTTTTTCTTCATTGTCGTACCTTAGCTCTATAGGCTAACATGAGAAGGATATATTACACTTCAATAAAGTCTAACGTTTGACAGGAGTAAGCTAAAATAATAATTCAAAGTGTTAAAATAATAGTTACAATAAATCCAACAACTTGCCAACATTAGATTTATTATAACAAATGCAGAAAATAAGTTATAGAACTTGCTTTTCTGAAGCTATCAAATCCAGCCCTGGTACAGCTCCTTCTGATTAGCCGGCCTTTGACAGGCTGAGTCAAGATGCTCTGATTCGGTGTGAAGTGGCCTGGGCTGAGAAAAAAGGAGACATCTGGTGGGAGTAAATTTTCAGCTGCAGATGCCAGGACAGGTTTGGGTAGCCAAACTGGTCTTCAAATGGAGAAAGACAGCTAGGACAGAAACCAGGCCCACCACCACTTCCTGCATGCCCAGCCTGTTGGGAGATTCCCTATAATTCAATTCAATTCAATTTCAATCTTTATTTCGGCATGAATGCCATAAAAGAACAATTGTGTACATACAGTAGAACATGTTTATAAAAAACAAATTAGTACATAAATTCATTTTTATAAAAACAATCATATGTATTAAAAGGCGAGGTACATGAAATCATTCATTAAAAGACTATTCGTTCTATTGGAGATAGTTATGGACAACAGGAATGGGATTTCGCCAATTATCCCCCTCTTATATAATTGAACCTCAATTTTGACATATCTACTTAATTACAATCTGTAGCCAAGTTTTCTTCTTTGGAAAAAGATACAATACAAGAATCTGCTTACACTGAATACAATAGGTTGGCTTGTGTTGGTCGAGAGGATTCTCAAAGCCTGAGAACAGGATCTTACACCTAATGCTAGACATATTGGTTTGATCCATCTTTTCCTGGCTTGAGCATATACTGAGCAGAAAAAGAGGATGTGTAACTCGTTTTCTTTTTGGTTACTTCCACACATGGGACAAGGTTCATCTTCCACATGGTTTAAATTATTTGCACCGCCAGTCCAGCGAGCCAATGTGGAGCCTGTTTGGAGATTGCCATATCTAAATTTCAGAAATAGAGTCTTTGCTAAAGGTGGTTCTATTTCGTCCAAAAAGGTCTCAAAGGTTGGTTCATCTTTGAAGGTAAGGAACCTTGTTACTAGTGTCCCACTGGATGAGGCACTTTTGATCATGTCAGTAATATAAGACCAAAAGGCCTTTTCTACCGTAGTTTTCGAATTAGGTGGCAATTGATCGGGGTTTTCCCAATAGTGTGTCAGACCTAGATTGGTAAGCCAGAATTTAACATGTTTGAACCAAGTTATTACTTTGAAGCTATCAAGCTCCATAATTTCAATAAGCCCATCTCTATAATCTTGCAGCTCGGGTACCTGCCATAGCCTAACCCATAGCAATAGAGGGCGTAAAATAATATGATGGTCCGTTCTTCGAAAGTTTAAATCCAATTGGAGGGGCACCAGAGGAGTGCTTCTGGGAACTCTGACCAGACTTCTCAAGAAATTATTATCTAAGACACTAAAGGTGTCTTTCAACCCAGGGCCCCATACTTCTGAGCCGTATAGCACTGCAGGTTGAACCTTAAATTTAAAATGTTCAACTGCAGGAGATACGGCCTTACTGGTGCTCTGACCTTGCTCCCTAAGAATGGGTTTTGTATTCTGGCTAAAAGTCATCTTACTTTTTTCCAGTTGGGCTTTCCATGTAAAATTGGAATCCAGTGTCACCCCTAAGTATGCAAAATAGGGAACCGATTCCAATTTTAATCCGTTTAAAGTTAAGCTGCCTTTGTCGGATTTGGTTGGATTTAGGGCCATACACTTTGTCTTTTTCCCATTTATCTCTAATCCTTTCTTATTACAATAATCATTAAAAGAATTTAAGAGTGCTTGGAGACCTTTTTTTGTCTGGGAGATCAAAATGGTGTCGTCCGCGAATAATAGGGAAGTAACTTTTTCCCCGTTTAGCTTGGGAGAGTCATTTTTGCATCCCTCTAGATGTAAAGGAATGTCATTCACAAAGAGTGAAAAAAGTGTAGGGGCCAGTACGCACCCCTGGCGCACGCCACGCTCAATAGGAATTTGGGGGGTTTGTTCTCCTTTTGGGCCCCATCGAACTCTCGCAAAGTTGCCTCTGTGGAGCTCTTTTATTTGCACTATCAAGGTGGGTGGCATCCCTGCTAACCTCAGTGCTTCCCACAATAGATTGCGTGGGACTAGATCGAATGCTGCCCTTAAGTCAACGAACGTAACATATAGTTGGCCCTTTTTAATCATATTATATTTCCAATAGAGGCAGCAAAAATGGAAAATTTGATCAATTGTACTAACTTTGGGTCTAAATCCCGCTTGGTATCTAGTCAAAATTGCCTTTTCGTCCAGCCAATCGTTAATACGAAATAGGATATGTCGTGCATAAATTTTTTGAAGTATATCCATTAAACTTATTGGCCGGTAATTTGAGGGGTCCATCCTGTCTCCTTTTTTGAAAATTAAAACAATTTCAGCCCCCTTCCAACTCTCTGGGAAGTCTAGATTTCGTGATAACTCATAACACATGTAATTAATGTAAGGAGCCCATATTTTAATTCGTGTTTGTACAGGTCTCCCGGAATCTTGTCTAACCCAGGGGCTATACCAGATTTAATTTGGGTTATTGCCAATTCGGTCTCTCCTAAAGTAAAGTCCAAATTATCAGTTGGAGGAGCATAACTTTGGATAACCGTGTCTGTGGAGGATTCCTCATATTCCTTGTAGAGGCTAGTGAAATGGTTTACCCAGGTCTGTTCGTCCAGGTAGACGTCCTTGACCACTCTCCCTTGGTGGTTCCCATTCGCTATTAGCCTCCAAACGCTACATTATCACGTGTTTTTGCTGCGTGCAGCAACTCCGCCCATTTCTCTTCCTCCCAAGCTATTTTAGATGCTTTTTGGACCAATTTATAATTATTCCTAGCTAACTTAATATCCGAGAGTGCCTTAAGTTTAATCGCAGTTAAAAGTGCCCTCTTGGACTCCCTACAAGCTTTATTGTACCAGGGCTTGCTATGAGACAAGTTATGTGTCTTCTGCTGCCCTTTTCTTGGCATCTTAGTGACTAGCAACTTTAAAGCATCAAAAATGTTTTGGTGTATCATCTTAAAATGGCTGTTGTTTCCCTCCTTTGAAATATCATTTAAATATGGGCCAAAGGTACATGCAAAAAGTGTTATATTTCAGCGACAATTTCGCCATTATCCAGTATAAGTGGCCATTTAAGAGAACGTCTACTATTACTAATGTGGATCTCGTTGTGGTCACCATCAGTTACTTATTTGGTCGTGAGGGAAGCTATATCTCCAAGTAAGGAAGCTTCAATTTTACGTTCTAGAGGGAAGTGATCACTTTCTAATCTTTCTATTACCTCCATGTCGAGGAGATATTCCCATGAGGACACTGAGGCAATAATAAAATCTATGTTACTTTTGTAATTCCCACTAAAGAAGGTAGGCTTCTTCAAGCTATCCGACGTTAGCTGTCCATTACAGGCCCTAATGCAGTGTTCTGCACATAGTTTCGTCATTTGGAGCGCCAGGGGCGAACATTTAGCTGGTTTCGTATTATCTAAAGCAGGGATCCTATTTGCCTCATCTTCTTCTAGGAAGATGTCGCTGAGTCCCACAATCGGCTCAAAATTACAATTAAAGTCACCTGCCATGATAACAAAATTCTCCCTGGTGTCCAGGTTACCCAAAAGGAGATCTAGGTGAGTTAGTATAGGAGATTCTCTTGTAATGGGTGTCGGCCTGTTATATACATTTACTAGAAAAAGCTTTTTCCCTTCACGTGCAGTAATTTTCAAAACCTGTATATCTGGGGAATTAGTGTCCACCACTTCAATATCCACTCTTAAATTGACTTTCACCCAGGTTATCAAACCGCCCGAGGGTCTTCCACTTCTAGAAGGAATCGCACTAGTACCATATGATTTGTACCCTAATCGGTGTATAATTTCGATTGACCAGGTCTCTTGCAACATACACAAGTCAAAGGTGTCAATATAGCTTGCCCATTCTGAATCCCTTAGGTTTTTTGAAACCCCGGCTATATTCCAAGAAACCAGTTTTAAGGAGTGACTTGTTTCCGGGGTTTTTTCCAACAGTACATTTCCCACCTCCCCAAGTTCTACTATAGGCCATTCTGATCTAATTGCATCGCATTGTAAGGGCAGCAAATCATTATGGATTCTAGCACTTCCATTTGATATTAAGCTATCCCCAGTTATTGGTACCACCACAGAAATAGGGCCTACATTCCCCAAAGATTTGTTTTCATTAGTGATACCACCAGCTCTCAATGGGCATAATTCACTTCCCACTGCCTCCCCCCCCAGCAAGTTGCCATTTTCTAAGTCATTTCCCTCAGTCCCCTTAGACATTTGGCATCAATCACAATCATCTAGACCGCTAAATATATCAAATCTATTAGTGGTTTCCAGAGGGGTGAAAGGCTTTAGATGGTCCATTCTTCTGTTGTTAGATTTGAAATGTCTATAAGGAACACAGTTCCAACCAAAGGAATCAGGTGCAGATACGGGGTTTAGTGGGTAATTGGACTCCATAGGATTTTGTCTAGTAAATGGTTGCAGTATGTGGTGAGTGTTACCAACCCTCTGTATAGTTGGTGGATAAGAACTGGGAAGGGTTTGGGATGTTATATGCGAGGGTGGTTGATACTGCGAGGGAAATACCACAGACCTGGGATAGAAATATGTCAACGGTCTGGGAATTATGCAATTGCTTGTGGTGCCTGGCGGCCAGTTTAATATAAATTGAACTGCGTTGGGATCCCTGAAATTTACAACCACCACATCGCCCTCAATGTTTTTTGGTCTACTTCCCAGCCATTGGAGTCGTCGGACATGCACAATTTCACCATTTACATGGTTTGCTATTGGCCAGTATAGACTTAGCCAATGCATGATTTTATTTTTTAGTTGTGCAAAGCCCTCCCGCTTGCTGGTTTGTAACACGGGGACTCCTGTTAGAACTACCACTAAGGGCACTGCCTCTGGTGGTAATTCTGGGTTTGGAACCACTTTGGGTCTTCCCCAACTAGGCTTTTGTCCCCTAGCCTCGGTCGCTAGGCTTTCCTGTGGAGTGTTCGCCGTACCATTAGGTGGTTTGGTTATAATGGTGACTGGCGTAGAGTCTGTTTGCTTATGTGAATTTTTAGGAGGGGGGATTGGTTGGACAGTTGTTGTTTTATTCCCTTTGGGCGCAGAGGTAGAGGGATTCGCCAACAAGGTAGATTTAGCTAGTGGAGCTGAGGCAACTGGGGTAAGTTTAGCCTCGATAGCAGTTTTATGCGTTACTGTGGTCGATATTTTTGTGTTATCTTCACCCTTGTTTCCCAGTGCACGCTCAAATGAGCTTAGTCTTAGTTCCACTTCGATCAACCTCTCCAAGATCGATGCAGAATAGGTCTTAATTAAACTTTCTATGGAATCAAGGGTGACAGAGTCACAGTCTATAAAGGGCGCTTTGGCCATCATAGAGGCTTCCATATTGTCCTCCATGTCTTTAGGCAAATTTGGGGGTGGCGGGGATGCAATATTAGTAGACCCTGCCGTAGCCACTGAAGAAATATCAGTGCTATCTACAGGAGTCTTCGCCTTTTTCCCAAAGTCTGAATGACTTAGTTTTGGTTGTAATAGATTCCCCCCTTTTCGCCTCTTCTTGCATGGAGGTGGCCCATGTACCCTTGGGACTGGCATAATTTTCTTAGCTCTACTGCGCACTGTTTTAGATGGTATAAGGGCAGGGGGCTTTGAGACATTAGGGGTACTCGTATGTGTATTTGCAACAGTGCCATTCATATCCAATTGAGGGGAGGTGATTATGGATGGTGTAGTGGTGAATACTTCTGCTGGCTGACTGTCAGTTATGTGAACAATAACGTCAGCTAACTGGGAATTTACACTAGTGTTTGGGGGTGCTAGGAATAGTGGCGACAAGGGCCGATTTTTTAAGCTTTCCACAGAGCGGCGGCGTTCGGCACGGCGCTGCCAAAGCGATTTCCAAGGGAATGTCTGGGGAAGCCTTAGTGAAGTAGTTATCAAGAGTTTTGTTTAGCAACCCTCCCTGCTTCTCAGACATGATGGATATACTAAACTGAGAGCACAAGGCAAGGGTTACAGATACACAACAACACAACGATATATTATCAATGAATCACAATAAAAGTACCAGGGGTTAATGTCCAGTCCGGTCTCTTCGGTTCTCTGAGGGTCTCAGAGGGTCCGCCCTTAGTCCGGGCTTTGTCCCGGGCTGAGTCCCGCACACGCGTCCCGCTCACGCGTTATTTTCGGCAGGTCTTTCACGGGACGATAATTAGGGGGCGGAGTCACGGGAAGAGGGGACAGGTGTGCCCGGTGACTCACGCACAGCCTGGTGGGCCTCGCAGTCCCGTCCTCCGTCAAATAGCCTCCTCCCCTGACGCGGCTTCACCTCGGCAGACAGCTAATTCTCAGCAGGGTCCAAGGATGGCAGGCAAGTACAAGGATCCACGTTTCCACAGCGAGCGGCTCCCGCGAAGCGGGGTCCGCGAGAAGTTTTAAAGGACATGGAGCAGGGGGGGCGGAGACACAGGAAGAGGCGGCAGGTGTGCCAGGTGACTCACGCACAGCCTGGTGGGCCTCGCAGTCCCGTCCTCCGTCAAACAGCCTCCTCCCCTGACGCGGCTTCACCTCGGCAGACGGCTAGTTCTCAGCAGGGTCCAAGGATGGCAGGCAAGTACAAGGATCCACGTTTCCACAGCGAGCGGCTCCCGCGAAGCGGGGGCCGCGAGAAGTTTTTAAGGACACGGAGCAGGGGGGGCGGAGACACGGGAAGAGGCGGCAGGTGTGCCAGGTGACTCACGCACAGCCTGGTGGGCCTCGCAGTCCCGTCCTCCGTCAAACAGCCTCCTTCCCTGACGCGGCTTCACCTCGGCAGACAGCTAGTTCTCAGCAGGGTCCAAGGATGGCAGGCAAGTACAAGGATCCACGTTTCCACAGCGAGCGGCACCCAAACTTCAAATGGAGAAAGACAGCGAGGACAGAAACCAGGCCCACCACCACTTCCTGCATGCCCAGCCTGTTGGGAGATTCCCTATAATTCAATTATGAGAGAGGTCAGAAGCAGAGTGTAGGGAAAAGTTAACCACACTTGTGGGTTGGGTTAGCCAGACCTAAACTGCCTGTAAAGATTTTCTCCATTTTTATTTTGCATGAGAAGTGCTTTCTGAGACACAAATAAGCCACACTACTAAGGAAGTGGTCATAGCAGAGGGTTGCAATTTGAACCCCATTGGTTAGGGGTGCCCCTCCCCCTTGCCGGGCCAGAAACTGGAATAAATATGTAAGAGTTGCAAAGCACCTCAGAACCCTGCTTGGAGACTTTAGAAGATGAAGGACTGCCCTGTTGAAGCCCTGGTCTGCACCATGAGAGGACTGCACTCGGAAGGACTGCACCTGCTGCACACTCTGAGCTTCACAAAAGAGGACTTTGCCTTACTTTAAGGGATTAAGACATGGACTCCCTGAAAGCAACTTATACAAAATTGATTCAATAAGTCACATGCACCAACTCCAACAAGACAAACCCAGCTGACCAGCTTCACATGGGCTTTAAAGATGTGGCCAGGTGCATTGTGGGAATTGTAGTCCCAACTCTCCAAAGAGCAACTAAGAGCTTCTGGAACCTTGGCTGGGATTGTAGACTCCTCAAGACCCCAGAAGATCCAGACATTTGGAATCATTTTTAAAAAATGGTAAAAATCTCCATAGGGTGACCGACCTGTCATTGAGACTTAAGCTGGCAACTTTGAACCGTGACTCAGCCCGAGATTCAGAATTGCCCCACTAAAAGCTCTGGAGCTCTTCCTGTTGATGACGAGAATCAAACTCTTCCGGATTTTACTGAGGCATTGTGCTCAACCAAGCCCCTGTCATCGAACCACAACCCAGCCTGCCGAGGAGACTTGTTTGACTAGAGAAAAAAAGAACCAAAAAAGTGACTACTTGCAAAGGTAACACTCTGACTGGTCCTAATCACCCAATGTATCTGACCCACGCTCCATCGAGGTCAACCTGAAACTTTAACGTGGTCTCAGTCAAGCGCGACCAGATGTCCTTGGTTGGCGCTTTATGCTTTTAAGCACTAGAAAACAAATGTTTACATTTAAACTTTAAAATTCATATCTCCTGCTTACTACTTTGGATTTTTTTTGTTTTTTTGTTTTGGTCTCATCTTATTAATAAACATTTCTTAGTTTTAATAATTGGTGCTGCATTTTTATTTTGCGTTGTCTCTTACTTATTTACTGTTGTTGGTGTTTTTTTAATGCTTAACACAGCTGTCTCTTATGTTAAACCTGACAGCTTATTAACCAAGCTACCAAGAATTGTGCAAGGATTCATTTATTGAGAATTCACTGGACCTTACTTAATTGTGATTGTGGTTTTATTACTAGCTGTAGGTACCTACCTGCACCTGCTAATAAACCATCTTCCAACAATCAGTTTTATCATGTGACCACTGAGAGTGGATTTGAGGGCAACCCACAATATTTGAGGGCTTGGACTTGAGTTTCTGTTGAGTACTATGAATTGAGTAATTTCCTTTTTAAGGCATTAGCAAAGCAAATTTGGGCCCCTCGCTTCTCTAATTATATGCTAGAGATACAAGATGTTCAGTTCACCATACATAGGAATACAGAAAACATTTTGCATTTCTTCACCAATTATTATTCTGAATTCTACACATCAAGAGGAGCACAGCCCATTTCATTAGAAACATACTCGGAAGATGTGGCATTGGGGTGGCTTGGGAAGGCACAAAGGGAGTTCTTCCCCGCTGACATCGAGGAGGTGGAAATCAAAGCAGCAGTGATGCAGTTACATTCTGGTAAAGCCCCCGGATCAAACTGCCTCCTGGTTGACTTCTACAAAACATGTATCAAACACTTGACCCCAATACTTAAACAAGTGCAAGAGGAAGCTAGGGAGAAGGGTACCGTCCCCCCGACTATGAGAAGGGCGACAATAGTTTAACTGTTGAAACCAAGGAAGCCAGGCAATAAGTCATACAGGCCAATTTCCCTGATAAACTGTGATGTTGAAATACTAGCAAAAATGCTTGCCAACAGACTGAAGTTAAACAGGATCAGATGCACACCGTCGTTATCCATATTCATCCAATTTTCTAACATTCCACTGTTAAAGGCATGAAATACTTGCTCTGCGCTTCGTCTCATTGCACTAACAACATAACAAATCCACGAAAGGAACCAACTTCGATTCCATCGAGCTGCACAGCCATGGTGCAGCTCGATGGAATTGAAGTTGGTTCCTTTCATGGATTTGCCAACAGACTGAGCCTTCTCATGAAGTCCTAAGTACTTCCCGATCAGGCGGGGTTTATTCCAGGGCGATCAACCTCGCATAACTTGAAAACTTTCTTCTTGTTGCTGCAAGATGCGGACCCTCAGAAAGAGGCGGTGTCGGTCTTTTAGATGTCACCAAGTCATTTGATATGGTGGAATGGGGGTACCTACTAGGGGTCATGGGGGGTATGGGGATGCCGCCTAGCATCCTCCTGAAGAGTAAAGTTGCCGTATCAACAGCCGTAAGGGAAGGTTCTGATTAATGGAGTATGCTCAGACCCCTTTGCAGTGTCGCAGGGAATGAGATAGGGGTGTCTGCTCTCACCCCTGCCTTTTGCACTGACGCTGGTACCATTGGCGGCTAAGTTAGTCTGACACCATTGTGAGCATGCAATATGCTATCTCACCAGACATATATTAGTATCCCTCTATGCAGACGATATAACACTCTACTTGCAAAATTCACAAATAAGGTTAAACCCCATACTGTGTGAGTTCACAGCGTTTGGAGGGATTTCTGGAATTAATGTCAATTGGGGTAAAACTCAGCTATTCCCACTTACAGAGGCGACTTGAACATATACTCTAGACTACCCCATCGTATGGTGTCAGGCAGAGGTCAAATATTTGGGGATAACAGTCACTAGGGATAGGACAGAGTTAATACGGGCCAACTATGGAAAAACCTTGGACTCCCTTACAGACATGATAACACAGTGGATTGCCATGCCTCTCTCAATGGTGGGGCGAATCTCCTTAATGAAAATGGTGAAACTGCCTAAATTGTTATATCTCTTCCTTAACATACTATACAACCTAGGCCGACATTTTTTTAAAACACTTCGAATGCAGCTGACCAGACTAGCATGGGGGAAATAACCCAGACTAAAATGGCACACCCTAACACAACCTTTCTTGCAGAGAGGCTTTGAAGCTCCTGATATGAAATTGTACTACCTGTGTGCACAGGCACACTTTGCATTATACTGGCTTCACCCTCCCCCTTAAATGCTGCACTTACCTACTGAACAGGGATATATGGATCCGTCCCATTAAGCGGCTCTATAGTGCATAAGCCCAAAGGCAGAGACCCAGACCCCATTACAGTAGTCTGCACCACAGCGGCATGGAGAGGCATCGCTGGGAGATAGGCAGTACCTATCCTCTATTTGCCCAAACTGTGTTTCGCACAGTACCCAGATCTTGAGGTGATGCAGGAATTTGGCTGCCACTGAATGTTGCAGAAAGTTAGAGTATACATCTCTGGGACCTCTATGTTAACAGGATTTTCCAGAGCAGGGAGCATTTTTTTCACATGGACGAACCCACGTCCATGGAGCTCTTTCTATATGTGACCCTGCGTCAGAGCGTCAAGCAAATCACACTCACATTCCCTCAGGTACATGCCATATTGCAGCGCACCCCCGGGCCATTGTGGTTTCCCTGCTGCATCGACAGACACAGGCCTCTTTGATAGATGTTCCTACTGACTCAAGACAATGATGGGAGGTAGACCTGGGCGAATCTCTCACAGATCAGCATTTTCAATATAGTTGTGACCAGACTGGGACTGTATCGGCTGATAGCCGCCTGTAAATTATACATCATAAATTTCTCCACTGCATATATTATACACTGGCTAGACTACATAGATATCGGTTATGGAAAGATAGCAAATGTGATAGATGTGGACAAGCGAACGCAGATTTTTTACACCTGGGATTGTGATTCTATAAAGGCGTACTGGCAGCAGGTTTTGAGGGCGCTAGGAGAGATGATAGGGCCTTTGATCCCTGCATCACCGGTCATAGCACTGCTGGGATACATTGCGGAAATCAAGGTGGCATGTAGGAAATTCATAGCTTTGGTGCTCTTATTAGCAAAAAGAAGAGTCGCTTGCAGATGGTGAAGGGGCAGGGCACCAAAATTCAAGATCTGGCTACAAGATCCCTCACTGTGGCAAGAGCAATCCATGATAAATGCAGAACTCCATCCACCTACCTCTAGACCAAAAGATATATGGGAACCCTTGAAAGCGTATTTGTTAACCCATTTACCATGAGCTCATTGACTGGGGAGAGAGGGAACAGGGCAAAGGGCAAGACAGAGTCACCAATATCGAGGAGAGCTGGGAGGGACCCTGGGAGACACAGAGGGCACACAGCCACAATATTATAAGAATTTAGATTAGGCAGATATGCAAGACAACTGAAAGATAGGGAAAAGGGAAAGGGAAAGGGAAAAGAAGAGCAGGGATGATCAAGCTGACTAGAGTACTGATTGGGGCACAACTGTATCCAAAGGTACTTTATTAAAGATAC
>NW_028240951.1:0-15898 GCF_964263255.1 Lissotriton vulgaris
AGGGTTGAGCAAGGTAGCTGGCAGAAGCACTGAGCTTAGCACACTTTTTAGGTTTCGCCTAGCGGAAGCTGCGCTCTGCGCAGCTTTTCCGCGCAGGCGAAATCCTGTTGAGTTCCATAGTGTGGCTTTTGTGCGGCCCTCGTCCTTGATTGGCTGGCTCCGTAAACGGAGCCTTGCCATTGGACGAGGGGCCTGTCCGTCAATGCCGGACCAGACACGGGGGCGTTCCCGACATTCTTTGGCTTTTGCCGACGTCACGGGACGCCGGGAACGCCCCCGTGTCTGGTCCGGCATTGCCGGCACTACTGCGTCTCTTCTTCCCGTTTCCCGCCCCGTGACTGGCCGGCCGGCCAATCCTAGCGCGGCCGGCCGGAAGTGCCCGCCCCCCCGCCGCCCAGGGGAAGAAGGAAGACGGCGGCCCACAGGAAGTATGGCGGCCCACGCGGGGCTCCCGTGGCCTGCCTGGAGGGAGCCCCGGAAGAAGCGGAGGACGTTGCCGGGCAAGTGTTGCGATCTGTTCTAACATTTTAGTATCCCTGCCTGACCCCACCCCCACCCACCCGTTCTTTTCATATTATATGCATTTTTTTTAATGGAACTTTCTTTTGCAAGTCATGGATTGTTCTGCTCAGGCGGAAGCATTTCTCTCTTTCTTTATTCGGGACGTGCTACCAATACATTTTCCATTAAAAAAAGGAAACCGCGCCCCAGTTTGCCAATGTTTGTTTGAAATGGTGTCTGCTGTTTCGAAGCTGGTGGTGATGTAGTTTTTTTTTAAGTGTACATGTACTTAATTCATCAAGGTTAGGAAGGCCGGTTCGGCGCTCAGTTACGTGCACGTGGGAGGCGGGTCCTCTACAACCGTCAGCAAGCGCCCAACCGCTGAACTCTGACCCGAATTGAGTTCATGATGTGTTGAATGAGAACGGGGGGGAACCCGACGAGAGGTGACGTCATCAATAGAAAGGCCGCACTTTGCCAAGCCCTCCGTCACCTTAGCGCTTAGAGCACTGATTGCCCGTCAATCATTCTATTGAGGAGCAGGGGATTAAGGCTGTTGTGCGCTCAGGCCTCCTGATGGACCCTTAACTCTCCCTTGCCCTCTGCTGAGGGCATCCCGCCCCTATCTGGCCAAAACAATTGGGAAGATATCGAGGCGCCTAGAAGCCCGGTGATTGTCCTCAAAGCGGCTGGGAAGCACTCAATGGTTTCGCTGCAAGCATGATGGATGGATGGCTAGGCGTGCGGCCCAGCAGCTCAGCAGAATGACAAGGCGGCTAGAAACTGCTATGACGTGGCGCATAGCAGCTTTAATGTGTTAGGGAACAGCAGAAAGTCAGTTGGAAGGGGTGGGTCCTAGCAGCTTTGAAGATACTCGAGGCGGCTAGAAGCGAGCATCTTGCCGCGATATCTCACCTGAATCGCTTTAATAGGACGATGGTGCGTCTGCGACAAACCATTTTAAAATCGGGTAGGTTTTTTTGTGTTCAAGCACTCAATGGTTTCGCTGCAAGCATGATGGATGGATGGCTAGGCGTGCGGCCCAGCAGCTCAGCAGAATGACAAGGCGGCTAGAAACTGCTATGACGTGGCGCATAGCAGCTTTAATGTGTTAGGGAACAGCAGAAAGTCAGTTGGAAGGGGTGGGTCCTAGCAGCTTTGAAGATACTCGAGGCGGCTAGAAGCGAGCATCTTGCCGCGATATCTCACCTGAATCGCTTTAATAGGACGATGGTGCGTCTGCGACAAACCATTTTAAAATCGGGTAGGTTTTTTTGTGTTCAGTGCACAAAGAGTCAGCAAAAACCCGTATATAGCGGTAAGCTATTGCAAATGGTTTGCACTAGTGCTAATCGTGGGGTATTTCATCAAAAATGTGCTTGGTTTAGTTGGTTTTAGATATATGGTCCCTTTCTGGTAATTGAGTGTGTTGGAATGCTCCTTGTTCTCACCTCTGTGCGTCACGCAGGCTCTTGCGCATGCGCGCACACCTTGAACCCTCTAGTTTCGATCAGGCCAGAGACTCGAGTGTTTACATTCCTCGCGAGTGTCTTGTCGCACAGTGCAAAGGGACACGGTGTGAAGGAGGCCATTTCTTGGGCAGGAGGGACACTGAGGGCACCCCGTTCAGGAGCAACATGCCCCCTAGTGACAGGAACCTGTGCCAACCTACCCTCGCCACCACCACCCTAATTTTCTACGACATGTCAGTGCAGAGTACGACAGGAGCTGTGGGTTCTTAGAAATTGGTTTGAATTGAGAAAAATAGGCACATAGGTGATGGTAAGTTCTATCACGAAGTAAGTTTGAATTGTGATGTACAGGTATGAGTAATGTCAATTTTTCACTTTTTTGCACTTTCTGCTACAGGGTGACGTTTCCCTAGTGCTGAAAGTAGTTCTTACTGTTAGCCAGTTGTGGTAATTTGTGACTTGGGAATGATGAAAATCACCTGTTGTCTACTGAGATTCAAACTTGTGTACGACAGATTGATGCATCAGAGGCTTAAATCCACTGAACTGTACTATTTGTCTAAAAGAGGAACAATTAGCTGGGTTATTTATCTGTATGTAGCGCGTTATCCTTTTTCTGTACTCTTCCTGGAATAGTTAAACCTGTTTTACAAAAAATGAAAGATTTAATACATTTTTTTCTTCCAGACACTATAGGGAATAGTCTTTTTCTTTATGTTGCTGTTTAAAGGCATAATTTTGTAGTCGCGTAGATGGATTTTTATATGACAGTTCAGTCGAATAATTAAATTCCTCTGTTTCAATACACAAAATACGTGTCTCTAGAAATCCAAATTTGTAATCATTTTGAGTGGCACTTTGCCGGAGATTTATCCCCTGTAGCCTCGAATTCTGAATCTGAATAGTTGTCAATTTACCTCCTTCTCCTGTTTCTCCTACCTTCGCATTGGGTTCCCTCAACTTGCAACTTTTACTATCCCCTCACCCCTTCCTGTAAAATCTTCGGTAGTGGTGGTTAGTTGGTCTCCTTCATTTCATGCCGTCAGCCTGAATTTTCTGTGTATTGTGGTAATATGGATACCTTTTCTGCTGCTCAGAGCTTTGTGCTAGTTCCTTCAACAATTTCTTCCCAACTCCTGTCAACTTCCAGCGGGGGGTTGTATCACCCAACCAGTATTTTGGTTTTTGCTGTGCTTTCTGTTCTTGCATCCAGCTATATAAACCAACAGCTGACATGTGGGCCCCTGTTGCCTGCTTGTGCCTCCGTGTGCCCCTGTTGCCTGCTTGTGCCTCCGTGTGCCCCTGTCGCCTGCTTGTGCCTCAGTTTTCGTGCCCCTGTTGCCTGCTTGTGCGCCCCTGTTGCCTGCTTGTGCCTCCGTGTGCCCCTGTTGCCTGCTTGTGCCTCCGTGTGCCCTTGTTGCCTGCTTGTGCCCCTGTTGCCTGCTTGTGCCTCCGTGTGCCCCTGTTGCCTGCTTGTGCCTCCGTGTGCCCCTGTTGCCTGCTTGTGCCTCAGTGTGCCCCTGTTGCCTGCTTGTGCGTCCGTGTGCCCCTGTTGCCTGCTTGTGCCTCAGTGTGCCCCTGTTGCCTGCTTGTGCCATGTGGGTGTGTGTGGAGGGCTCTGTGTGGCTGTGTGTGTGGGGAGCTTTGTGTGGCTGTGTGTGTGGGGAGCTTTGTGTGGCTGTGTGTGTGGGGAGCTTTGTGCGGCTGTGTGTGTGGGGAGCTTTGTGCGGCTGTGTGTGTGGGGAGCTTTGTGTGGCTGTGTGTGTGGGGGGGGCTCTGTGTGTGTCATTTGCGAGAGATAAAGCTAGTGGCATTGTAAATGACAATGCCATTTATTTATGTTAAAAAATACATAAATAAAAATAATGTCAAGAGCAATGCCAATAGCTCTAACTTTAACAAAGGCGAAACCATTGCATTGTAAATGCTTGTTTACACAGGGTAATTCAGGCGGCAGAACATTCCTACCGCTGTCTGCTCCTCAAGTTAAACATGAAGCCGAATTGCATAGCAGCCTTAAACACACTAACAAAGCCAATACCGTCGACTTTTGTACAAAGCTTATAGTGACTCCGCATTGCAGTACTGATGCCTTAGTTTGAGCTCACAGTCAGACACTTTACAGCCAACGTCAGACCAGGGATGTAGCTACCATAGTTGCACCGGGTACAGGGGCGCCGCGACCCAGGGGTGTGAAGGGCCCAGTGAGCTCCAATTATAGAGGTCTTACAATCGCCAACCAGCGCCTATGGAGGCCCTGTTTTCTTCCTTGCATTAGGGTTCATGGTGCTTTTGGTACGTCATTACGTCAGACATTCACTCTCAACCCATCAAAGTTGTGAGTGTCCGTGAGGTGAAACTAGTCATTTCCATTCACGTGCCTTGCCTGTCCAGATGAAGATGTGGTAAGGAAGTGGTTACCATTGTATGTAAGAATGTGGGTAAAATGAAAAATTACTGTAAATGGGGTTTACTCGAGAGGTTTGTGGGTACTGCCCAGGTCACTCGTAAAAGTCCTTCCTTTAGAAGCACGTGGATTAGAGGTGCAGGGAGTACCCAGGCCCTGTGGTGATCAAGCACCTGCCCTGCCCGTGGCTCTGACTCTCAACCAAGGATTACTACAATTAGAATAGAAAACTTGGATGTAAGAAGAAAGAAGTTAAAATGAAATGTTTAAAAAATATATATATAAAATGGGTCTTAAAGGAACCTTTTTTTATTTGGTTCGGTTTTTGCCTTCATTTTGCATTTTATGTTTTTGTTGTCATTCTGCCAAAACCATCCGTGGCAAAAGACTTCTTTACAACTTGATACATGACTATATTCTGAATCTAATTTAATGTTGGAGCTTGCGGTGGTTCTCATTCCGGATCTGTGAGCCAATCCTGACGTTCTGCTAACCACACCAGATGCAGGTTTATCACTCCTACACACATGACAGTAATTTAGTGGCGTGGATCTTTCTGTTTTTTCGGCAGACCTTCACTCGAACATTATCTTGAGCTTGTCTGCGCTCAACTTCCTAGCTCGTTCGCTGTTCTGGTTTTTCAGAAGGTGCCTTGTATCTTACTTGTAGATGTCTTTATGGTCCTAAACGAGTACATTCCACAACGTTCCTGGACCCAAAACAAATGCTCACTAAGTTTGAATGTGACTGTCATCATAAATCTGCCAAAACAAACCTCCTCTCCAGCTTCCTTCTGTTTTCCTGCACCTGTGATGGTCCGGAACTCTACTCTCCAGAAAGGCCCCTTTCCAGTTTTTGGGGCAGTAATTGTGTTCTCCTGCTAAATCAACAAGCATTGGAAATGCAATAGGTCTCGGATTTATTTGAGTTAGAGCTAATGGCATTGTAAATGGCAATGTCTTTTCGCCATGTGTTATGGAGTGTATGCATGTGGTGTGTAGTGGAATTATGTGGGTTGGATTGGAATTGTAGCAATGGTGGCATTCTGCGCTTTAGATGAATATGTTTAAAAGTAAAGTGCACCATACTGCGATTGCTACAATAGTTAATTGTGGATGTGTTAACAATTGATGTGTGCACTGATGGCTGGTGGTGTGTGTGCCAGTAGAAATTGTGTACTGATGGCTGGTGGTGTGTGTGCCTGGTGGAAGCGTGCACTGCCGGCTGGAGGTGTGTGTGCCTGGTGGAAGCGTGCACTGACGGCTGGTGGTGTGTGTGCCTAGTGAAAACATGCACTGACGGCTGGTGTTCTGTGTGCCTGGTGAAAGTGTGCACTGATTGCTGGTGGCGTGTGTGTATTTGGTGAAAGCGTGCACTGACATCTGGTGGTGTGTGCCTGGTGGAAGCCTGCACTGACAGCTGGTGGTGTTTGTGGATGGTGGTGTGTGTGTGTGTGTGTGTGGTTTCGTGTGTGGTGGTGAGAGTGGGTGCAGATGTCTAAAAAAACATTGGCAAAGCCAATAGTTCTTGCGTAGACGAGACATATTAGCGTTGCTAAAGCTTGTTTCTGAAGTGAAGGGCTATGCAAGCTCTGAACTAATGAAAACATAGTTTTTTATTTTGAGGTTTTCTCCAAGTCAGCATATCTAAACTCTAGTCCAAGTACTAGAAAGAGGAAGTTCAACTGCTGCTGTGTTTTTCATAATCTTGGGGGTGGGACTCTGTTTCAGATCCAAGGACTTAAAACCTCTGTGATATTTTTTCAAGCACTGAGTTCACAGCAAAAGCACACTGCTTTTTTTGGTCCATAGACTCTCTGGGTCAGTAGACTTAAAATGGAGGCCAGAGTCTACAGCACTCATGTGGACCCCGTTACCACAAACTCTGGCCCAATGTCTGCAGACTCAAAATGACACCCAGACCAAAGTGTTTTTTTTGCTTATTTTCTAGCCAGTATGATGTCTATTCAAAAAGACTTTGCATTATGTAAATTAGTACTCCTGTGGCACTCCTACATGCCTTAGCAAATTGCTTCTAAAACATCTAAAGTGGAAATAAACCGTGAATATTAAGGAAACAATCCTGTTCCTTTAGCGGAAATAGAAAAGACTGTGTCCTCTTTGCACTTTTAATAACGAGGTGGACATTTTAGTGCTAACTTGCAAAGGCATGTACGCATTTGCAGAAGAGTACGCAAGAGTGCTAACTCCTGTATGCCCATTTTGGCCCTCCAACACACCCTGAGGTCAAGGTGTGCCCCTTGCCTCTTTGTCCCCATTGACACTTAATTTCAATGTGAATCCGAAATGGCATTGCTCTTGTCGCAGCTGCAATCTACTGTTAAGGCCAGTACATCGCATTTAATATGTCTGACGATCCCAAAAAGGAGGATTGGAGAAAATGCTGTCTTGCCCAATTGGCTAATTTTTTCTCTTCCAAATTTGAGTCCACAAATGTACAAATAATGGGGCATATTACCAAGCAATAGCGATAATTATCGCTATTGCTTGGTTAGAGACAAAAATTTACCGCTGAGCTGCGGCGATTTTTACCGCAAATAAACCTTGGTATTACCAAGGTTTATTGCAAATGCGATAAAAATCGCCGCAATGCATGAATATCGCTGAAAAGTCAGCGATATTCATGCATTACCAAGCTAATGCTCTTGGCCATGTTATCCACCACCCATTGGATAACATGGCTAAGAACTGCTCAGGGCAGGTGTTAGCTTTTGGAGATATTCGCGCTTAGCGCGAATATCTCCAAAAGTTGGTAATAGGAGATAGCGATGTTAACGACTGTTTTCAGTCGTTAACATCTTGGCACGCCCACTTTGCATGTCATTAGTGATAAATATCACTGACATGCAAAGTGGGGCCCAAGATGGTCGCTATCGCCTACTAGCTGTCGCTAACTGGTGTTAGCGACAGCTAGGTAATAGGGAGATAATTTTATCTCCCCTTTCTTGGCTTTTAAAGCCAAAAAAAGCGGAGATAAACCCCCTTGATAATATGCCCCAATGTCTTTTATCTTTTCAATGCAAATATAAAAAACACTGCAGGCCGATTACGAGTTTGACGGTACGGCGGCTGGACTGCCCCGCCGCCGCACCGTCAAACCTAAGTGAGGAACGCCCGCCCAATAACTACATGTGTTGTCATTGGTGGACATTTCCTTTGCCGTTCCCACAGCGGTGCCTTTAAGATAGACACCGCAATGGGAACGTCAAAAGAAGTTCCATGCAGGGCCCCCTTTCTTTCCTGACAGCCACTGTTTTCATGGAGAAAAGACCTCCATAAAATCAGGGATGATGTTAGTTGTTTTATGATTGGAGGGACTGTGGCGGTCCTGCCAAGCATATGGATAACTCTGACTGCTGCGCCACCGCCAGCAAAAAAATTTTCCCTGGCGGTGTCGGTGGTCCCGGGGTGGCACGACCACTACCCCGCCACCAGGAGTCTGGCAGTCCTTGGACCGCCAGACTCTTAATCCGGCCCTGAGTTTATTTACACCAAACAAAAAAAGATTCTGAGGAAATGTTCAAGTTTCGTGCCACGTTTTGTGTAATCCCATTTAGCAGAGTTTGCTGAAGTGGAGTGCAAAAAATCCTACTGGACCTCGAATGGGAAAGACTACTTTTTTGCCCCACCGTCAAGTTTCAGCCCCACCCACTTCAATGGGATTTGTACATCTGCCAAACCAAATCTAGCAGAATGTGCTGTCTTCTAAAGTTCATACATATTGCTCAAAAGGTGGCAAAGTTATTAGTAAATAAACAGACCTTTTCAGTGGAAAGTGAAACTTAACCATAACTTCCCCAGCTGCCATCACTGACTGAATTTAATTTTATTCATAGAGTTTTATATAGCGCAAACATGACCCTTTTGGATATCAGAGTGCTGTACATCGGGTAAACACAAGGAGAACATAAAAGAGTAATACAAAAGTGGAGGAATAAAACAGAACTAAGCACACAAACATATTCAAAGAGTCACTAAAGTCTGGGAAGGATGCATCTTCATTAGGGGAGGAAGCTGTTCATTAGTAGAAACTTTGCTTCTCGTTTGAAGATGGCAGTTGAGGGTTTGGATCTGGTCTCAGGAGGAAGCGAGTTCCAAATTTTAGTGGAAATTCTGGAAAAGGAATGCTTGTAGGTTTTCTTGTTGTTGAATTTGTAGGGCTTCAGTAAGAGGAAAACTGTGCTTAAAGATCTGTTCTCACTTGATAGGACGAGTTTCTTGGCCAGGAAAGTTGGAGGGTTGTGGTGAAGGGCTTTATGAGTCGGGCAAACAATTTTTAGATTAATCTTTGCTTTATTCGGTTGAGTGTATCGCACCTCTTTATGTGAATGTGACTCGCTAACAGTGTCAGTTCATAGCTTGACAGTCGAGCACTAGTTAAGTGCTGTGTCCTCGTTCTGTTTAGCAAAATGTCTACTGCATGTGGGACCCTAACGATCAGTGTATTATTCATTACTAATCCAGCAGACTGCCGAATACAGACAGCTGCTGCAGCAGTGGCCCTCAAGCAACTTGGTAATGCCTTAGCTACAGGGTCTAGAGTCGCTGAGAAATACGCGCATGGACGCTGTTTGTCCCCAAAGGATTGTGTCAGGACTGATAATGCACAAACCTTCCTTCTCATGGACGTATAACGTGAAAGGTTTACTGTAGTCGGGGTTACCCAACACAGGAGCCGAACACAACGCATCACGCAGCTCGTGAAAACTCTTCTGACAATCTTCAGACCAGGGCATAGGATTGGGTGTATCTTTACAGATTAGTGCCAGCAAAGGTTTAGCCAACAATGAGAAATTTGGTATCCATTGTCTGCAATATGATGTAATGCCCAAGAAAGCACGCACTTCTCTCTGTGTCCTCGGAACACCTAATTTCGTAATTGCCTGTATTCTCTCGGGGGTCAGTCTCCTTCCCTCCTTCGATAAGATGTGACCTAAGTAGGTCACTTCTTGTCGACAAAATTGCAGTTTCGAAAGAGAGACTTTGTGCTTCATGTCACATAAATGACGCAGCAATGACAGTGTCGCTTCCTTGCAGATCTCTTCAGTATCTGCAGCAACTAACAAATCGTCCACGTACTGGATAAGCGTCGCACCATCGGGTAGAACAATCGTGTCAAGTTGTGATTTCAGAGCTTGACTGAATATCGATGGACTTTCACAGTAGCCCTGAGGAGCGCGTTTGAAGCGGAAGCTTCGTCCTCCTAAATAGAAGCCAAAAATATCTCTGCTCTCCTCAGCAATCGGGATGCTGAAGAAAGCGTTCTTCAAATCAATCACCGAGAACCAAGTGGCTGAAGCTGGGACCATAGTTAATAGGGCAGTAATGTCGGGAACAACTGGAAACTGTGTTCACTTCCCTGAGATCAATCACGAATCTGTACACTGGTGGCTGGGATGCGTCAGTACGCTTTAAGACTGGCAAAATAGGACTGTTACAAATGTTGCCTGTTGTCTCCTCAATGACATCTTTCTCAATCAGATCGTGTATGATCACTAACAACGCCTTTTCGCATTCGCTAGAGATCTTGTATTGGGGAATACGTGGTAACCTAACATTGGCTCGCAACGTTATGACATATGGCACAATTTCCAAAAGACCCACATTGTTAGAACCAGTAGCCCAAAGTATATCTGGAAGACATGACAATTCAGTTGGAACGTTCTCCTTTGACAAATACATTGGGGAAATGACCTTCTTACCTAGAGTAAGTTGTACTCCCGAAGGAGAACAGTACAAAGTCGCATATAATCTCTTTAACAAATCCAACCCTAGCAAGTTTTCGCCACAACCTGTTGTAAGAATGAGGGGTGCTTCTAATTCGTATGGGCCAACAGAAATAGACATAGGACTAGAGATCGGGTTTGGAACCGGGGCGCCAGAAAAACCTACTGAAACATTTATTTCGCCGGACAAAGGTGCGCCAGGAAGTTTTGAGTGCATAATAGAACTTTTCGTAGCACCAGTATCCAGCAGAAAAGGTTCCGACACTCCTGATGTAATCACCTCTGCATAAGGTCCATTCTGATCTACTGGAACTGAAACAACTCCCTCTCTTTGTCCATGGCTGTCCTAGCAACTATTACCCTCATTCTCGTTTTCCGCATAGTAGTCATCAGCATAGTACTGAGCTGACCTAGAAGAAGCATTATTCTGTTGATCAAAGCTATTCATAGAATTCTGAGGCGGAAAAGGACGAGCATTCTGGGGGAAATTTCCACAGCCTCTACCCCTAGGAGCCTGTTGAACACCTCTACCTCTTGAACCAGAGACACCATTCAAACGTCGCAATAGGGCTGGACAACTACTCTTGAAATGACCCTCTTCCTTGCAATACGCACACTGATTCGGACCATAAGGCAAACGCTGTTGAGAAGACTCATACCTTTGTGAGTTTCTCGAATACTGCTGAGGTTGCTGATAATCGGGCTGACTTGGAGTGCGAGGCGGATAGGCTTGCTGGAGAAGGGCTTTAGTTTTCAAATCTTTAGTCTTTTTGTCTGCCTTATCTAGCTCGTCTTTGCGCCTATTTTCGTAGTACTGGGCCGTGGCTAGAATCTGCGCTGATGTGGAAACAGCCCAAGCACTCTCTGAATCTTTTAATTTATTACACAGTTCAGGAAGCAGATTATGTACGAACTTATCTACAAACAATCTTTGGCTACCCTCGGTAGCCATATCCTGACCACTATGGTCGACGAAAGTCTCTTCAAACCTCGTGAAAAAGTCAGACACATTCTCATCTTTTTTCTGCTTGCACGCAGACAGCTTGTCCCAATTCACACGCAATTCAGACATTAAAGTCTTCATATATGTAATAATTCTACCAGGAAGTTCTGCTACTAAAGGCTCGGGTTTAGAACCACCAACTTGTCTAGCATCAGCAGCGGCAATATTAGCCCATGTGTCACCTAATTCTTGATCATGATCTGCATGACGAATCTTACTCCATAAAGGCTGTGGAACAACATTCCCAAACAACATGTCTACATCGGCTAAATTCATTATACATGAGCTGGCAGTCTGTGATAACTCCTTATAATACCCTGCAGGATTTTTACGAGGGTCAGGCAATGTCTGTTTTAGAGCTAAAACTTCAGATCTTTTGCATGGAACATGTACCCATACACGTTGGAAATGCGGCGGAATCGGTGGATTTGCATTCGCATCACCTTCCCTCCAAACTGGAGGAACCTCTCTCATGGGATACTGTTGCGGCTTTTTCCTACCTAATATGTCATCCTCATATAGTGATCTAGATACATTTCCCTTACTCCTATAAGATAACAATAAATCTATTGCTCGTTCAACATCGGCACCTACAATCATGCCTTCATAGAACTTGAAACGCATACGGAATAATTCCTTCATTTTGCGTTTTGGATCATTAGTCTCCAAATCTTCGCAAAGATATACACACATCTCTTCGAATACATATCCCTGAGTGGGTGCATCCCACTGACGGAAGACTTCCATAACAGACTGAACATCATATTTTACAGTGTCAGTAACCCATTTACGTGCTAACTCATCTAGCACCTCTCTTTCCTCGTAATCAGGCAGTTGACTACGCAGCTGCCTATGTCCTGTTTTAGGGGTCGTCTTAGGCGACCTAAAAGAAAGGTGAGAACAGACCAGTGACAGTACTTGCCACTCTCTGTCGAACAGAAGGAGAAGCTTGCGGAGAGGCAGATGTGCCAGAAAAGACAGGCTGATGTAAAGAGGAAGTCGAGGCAATGGCAGAGGAAGTCGAGGCAGTGGCAGAAGTAGCATCATGATAAACAGTTGAAGCAGTAGGTAAAGTCGGAGAAACAGTAGATGGAGTATGTAGCAAAGGCGGCGGCCCTTGAGAAGGCTGCGCCGGAGAAGTAGGAACCAGCTGAAGAGGAACTGGTGCTTGCGCAAGAGCTGCATTTCGTGCGCCGGGGCGTGGTATAGCAAAGCGCTTCGGGGGTGCAGTAGCATCTAGTGCATATGGGGGTGGTGTACTCAGTAAATGGGACATTAATGGATCCTTCTCTGATGTCCTATTTGAACCTTGTCCTTCATGGGGCAACATTGGATAGCATTTATCTACTGCTAACTTCTTGCTCCTGAGCATTTGTTCATTCTCTTGCTCTTCCTCATTATCCCTGTATGCTACGGCGGCTTGCACCATTGACATACCTCTTTTATTTTTCTTAGCTAATTTAATTTCTTTCTGTTTGGCTTCTTTGCGCCATAGGCGAAAAGAGTCAAACATTGCCGGCCGGGCTTTCTACTTAAAAAGTTTTACTCGAGGTTATTTAAAACTTCTGCGTCAAAGCTACCATATTGGGGCCATTTTAAAACACCATCTTTTCTGGTGTATTTCATCCATACTTCATTATATGTGATAGGACCTACTCCGTGCTTTATATAGAGCTCATATGTTGGAGTTCCAATCGGAGGAACCGGACATGAATCCTCTAATCTGGAGTCCTTACTACAACCAAGACAAAACAAGTTTCCAAGTCTGCTAAGACCAGGCATCTTCGCTCTCTAGTCTAGCTTCAAACTTCAAAGGATTATCGATTACGATATTCTCGTGAATACACGAGTCCCTCGGTTTTGCCGCTTGCAAGTTCCAAACAAGGTGTATTTCAAAGATACCAAAACTAAGAACAAAACTAAGGACTGGGAGACGCTCCACTTATACTTAACTGAAGTATTGATGATCGATGACGTCACTAGAAGACTCGTCTATCGTTTCGCTCTACCAAGGATCACTGGGTCCAAAATAGGGCGATAGTCAGGGCAGCAGTCCTTCGTAGCCGTCGGGACGCGGGGAACCTCGCAGCAAAGACCTTCGGAACCACGTCAACATACAGGGGTCGCTGAAGTGGCTGGCCGTCCTCTGGAATTTTCACACGAAGCTCCTCACGAACATCTGGCTTGGACCGTCACCGCTTGATACCGCCCCGAGTTGGGCGCCAACTGAGGTGCCGGGTTTTTAGGAACCCGGTGGTGCCAGGGGATAACACCCGAAGACCTCTGAGTTCTCCCTGTTCCGGACCACAGAAACACAGAGACTTCTAGGTGAAGTCAGAGATCAAGTTTTATTGGCTGCAACCAAGTAACAAGTGTCCTAGAAGTACAACAGCACGGGATGTAAGTTCTCAGGAGACTGTTCGTCTTTACAGAACCAGCCTTCTCCTTTTATACAAAATATTACACTTCAGGCAAGAATTCTTTGTTTTATGATGCAACCATATACATATTTGTTCAACAAAAGGAAAAGCACAGTCATGACGGCCAGCCTATAATTTCGTGTGTACAGTTAGTGATAGATTACCCAGCTCGGCCCAGAACTACCATCAGATATCGATGAAACCCCAATAAACTCGGGCACCTCCTCATCGTAAAACTGGCCATAAACAAGGGACATGGATAGGTGTATGTGTGTGGATAACATGGTTTGTATGTAGTGAATGGTTTATGGCATGTCGCGCCTTGATGCTATCTTACTCGGCCACTGGGCGAGGGACTGCCCGAACAGGTTCAGCTGGAGGCAGTGGAGTCAGCTCGGCCAGGTCATGGGGAAGTCAGCTAAGGTGGACGTGTCCTTTCAGATCAAACTCGGCCTTAATCAATTGACTATATGAGGGCAAGCCACAAGATGGATGCCGTTCTCAAAATGGAGTCTGAGAGTTCGGGACGGAAACCATGATTTAAGGGTGATAGCATCACTTAATCACGACGCAAATGTAGAGGGATAATGTCCTAATCATTACCGGTCTGTAGACACCAAATTCGTCATGGTACGATGATATTTTGTGACACGAGTGTTGGGCCTCTGTACCATATTATAGCAGGGTCCAGAATTTCAGAAACACAGAAATCGTTTTGTTTACCTGCTGGTCCATGTCAAGAGAGGAATCAATCATTACACCCAGATTCCGGGAGGATTTGGTGGGCCGTGGGCACTCTCCGAGGGATAGGGGCCACCATTCATTTGACCAGGCATCCTGGTCTCCCCCAAAGATCAAAACATTTTCTCCCCGTTCAGCGTCAGTGAGTTACAGATCATCCACCGTGCAACTGCCTCCATGCAGTTCCTGAAGCTAAGAACGGAGGTACTCACCGAGTGGGAGAGAGAGACCAGGATTTGGGTGTCATCGGCGTATGACACCACCTCCATCCCAAAAGATTGTACCAACCTGGCGAGTGGGGTCACATATATGTTGAAAAGGGTAGGGCTTAAAGCCGACCCCTGAGGTACCCCACAACTAGCTAGCTATTTTGCTATCTAGCTATCTAGCTAGTACCCCACAACACACAGGTTTGGAAAGGGACACAAACTCTCCTGGCTTGACCCTCTGCTCTCGCTGATTGAGAAAGGAAGACAGCAGACTGAGTGCAGAGCCCTCTACCCCTATCTCCCTAAGACGCGATGTTAGAATTGAGGGAGATAGGGTGTCAAAAGCTGCTGTCAGATCTAGCAGGACCAATAGAGTCGTCTGCCCTTGATCAACCTTTGTGCGAATATTGGTTACGACCACAGTAAGGGCCGGCTCAGTACTGTGGTGCTTCCAAAACCCATGCTGTGATGGGTCCAGGAGGGTGGTAGACTCAAGAAAGGCAGTTAGGTGTAAGTTGAGATGAGTTTCCTACATTTTTGCTGGAGCCGGCAGCAGTGATATTGGGCGGAAATTCTTTAAAATCTCCGGGTCCAATGATGGCTTTTTCAGCAGAGGCTTGACCACTGCTTTTTTCCAGGACACTGGAAAGATGCCCTCCTTTATGGAGAGGTTCATCACTTCAAGATGGAGAGGCAAAAGAACATCTCTACAATCCTTCAGAATCCTAAGGGGGCAGAGGTCGAGTGGAGAGCCAGATTTGGTCCTGTTAAGGAGCAAGTCCAGTTGCTGGAGAGTAAGGGGAGGGAAATTGGACAGAGTACTAGAAGAGTCCATTGTCCGACAGTCCATAGGAGATGGATTCGGTAAGGGAAAGGGATCCAGTAGGTCCCTTTGGGATTCCAGAGAGGCGTAAATATCCGCTATTTTAGTGTGAAAAAACTGTGAGATCCTGTCGCACAGTTCTTGAGATCCAATAACAGGGTCAGGAGTATGTAAGGTACACAGGGAATCCACAATGTTAAACAATTCCCTTGATGAAGAGAGGGAGGCCATAAGGCTGGAAAAGTAGGCCTGCTTTTCCTGAATTATTGTCCTCTTATACTTTCTCAACAAGATTTTGTGCTTTTCCCTTTCTCTGGAATCCCAACCAGTTCGCCAGAGCCACTCCTGCTTCCTACAGTCCTGTCTGTGAAGCCTAAGGGTCTCAGAGAACCAAGGGGCTGAGGGTAGTTTCCTAGCAGAATAGCCATAGGAAACAGGGGCTAGGAGGTCTACGGCTCTAGCGATGGCATTAGAAAGGTCTAATGCAGCATCATGGGCCTCCGCTAAAGGGGTTACCCTGATGTTAGACATAAGGGGGGCCAAGGTATCTTTAGCTTTCAGGAAAAACTCAGGGCT
>NW_028240952.1:0-85818 GCF_964263255.1 Lissotriton vulgaris
GAGTAGTAAAGTGGAAGCCATTCATAACTTGGCCTCTCCGCTCAGCGACCCGACCCACCCGACGAATTAGAGTAGAGAGGCATAGAGGAGAAGAGAGTGGAGTAGAGTATTGTAGAGTGGGGTGGAGTAGAGTGACATAATGTTCATGGAATAGAGTGGAGTTTCATAGAGTAATATGTTGTGGAGTGATTTGGAGTGTCATAGATATTAGAGTCGCATGGAGAGACATTGAGTGGAGGGTTGTAGAGTGGAGATTCATAGAGTGGAGGGTCATGGACTGACATAGAGGGGAGTAGAATGTTGCAGAGTGAAGTGAAGGGATGCAGAGTAGATCTGAGTAGAGTGTTGTGGCATAGAGTGGAGTAGAGTGGAGTAGGGGAGAGTGAAGTGTCATAGAGTGGAGTGTCATCAAATGTCATAGACTGGAGTGCCAAAGAGTGAAGTGACATACATTGACACATAGTGCCATTGGAGTGGAGTAGAGGGTCATAGAGTGGAGTGGCTTAGAGTTGCATAGGTTAGAAAAGAGTGAAATAGAGTAGAGTTAAGTGTAGGGGCATAGTATAAGGAGGTCTAGAGGATGATGGGGACCCCCACGATGGAAGTAGATCAGTGCTTCCAAAAGTGTGGGTTGATGCCTATACAGTTTGTATTTATTGTGTTACATTTGCTGTGCTTCAAAAACAGAGTTCAAATTTCAGGCAATATCTTCTGCATCTAAATATTTCAAATGGAGACTGGTGTTTATGAACTCCTGTCACTTTGCAGTCAGAGAAGGAAAAATGAAGTGAATTATGTGACAATCCAGCTGGAGTACATGAAGTGTAAAAGCAAAAGTGGATGGTGTGATTTTTTCCTAGGACACAACAAAATGGAAACACCTGTAAGTGAACTGTACACATTTAGCAGTTAGGAAAGCAAATTGAAGCTTTTTCTTTGTAATTCACAAGTATGATGGCAGCAAAGATTTTAGTAGGATCATAACAAATGAAGACACCTTACTTGGTCATACAGAAATACCAAATAGTCTCTGAAACAAGATGTTTGCACATTATCGATTTGTGTGTAATATATTATCTACACAATTGCATATCTGTGGACATTTTGTGACTATTTAAATGGAAGATGTGCTCTCTGCAAAAAACAAAGTGCTACCACATAATGTTTGGGAGGAACTGGTGTAGAGTGTCATGGTGTACAGTAGATGGAGTGGTCTGTCGGAGAGTGGAGTGCTTTAGAGTGGAGTGGAATGGAGTAGCAGATGGTAATGTAGAGTGTTCTTGAGGGGAGTGCTGTAGAGTAGAGTGACGTTGGGCTACATGTTCAAAGGTAACTATTTGTGTAAATGGGATGCATTTTTAAAACAATGAAACGTTTTCTCGTAATGTTTAACCACATGCGTGCGGGGGTTATTTTCGCGCTGTGCGGCTTTTTTCCAAAAAACGCGTTACAGGACGAGCTCAGCTCATCATCCGCACACGACCACCGTGGCTGATGACGAGCTGAGCTCGTCATCAGCAGCGAAGGGGTTAAGAGTAAGCAGTTGTCTGTAGGACTATTGACTTCTCTTAAGAACATGTTTACAAACATGCACAAATGAGGAGGAGTCCCATTCATGAATGGGTTAACAGATGAATTAGGTGCTAAAATGCAACTGTTCGATTGGTCACAAAACATTACACATACCATTTCAATTCATAATTTGAAAGGGCACCCTAAACACACCCATTCTTATACCAAATCTAATCTGTGATTCGGTAATAGGCAACTGAATCACAAAAAGGGGTTTGAACACATGCAAAACTGCTTGTTTGCAATCACAAAAAGTATTGGTACGTGTGGCCCGTACAGTGGAATAGAGTGGAGTACAGTGCAAAAGACTGGAGTGATGACGAGTGGAGGTGCATATCATAGAGTTGAGTAAAGAGTCATAGAGTGGACAGTGGTGGAGTGCTGTAGAGTGGGTGATGTACAGTGGAGTAGAGTGTAGTGGAGTAAAATGTCATATATTGGATTGGCTTAGGGGAGAGTGGCATAGAGTAGAGTAGACTAAAACGTCTCACAGAGTAGAGTGTGATAGAGTAGGAAAGAGCGGCATAGCATTCCAGAGAGTGGAGTGGAATGGAGTGGAGTGATGTGGAGTGATGTGGAGTGTTGTGGAGTGGCTTAGAGTCAAGTGGTGCGGATTACCATAATGTAGAGTGGGGTTTAGTGTAGCAGAGTGTTATAGAGTGGAGTAGAATTTAATGGAGTAAAGTGTCATAGCATGGACTGTCGTAGCATAAAGTGGAGTGTTGTGGAATGGAGTGTTTCAGGGTGGAGAAGAGTTGCAGAGTACAGAAGAGTTGCACAGAGTGGAGTAGCGTGGTGCAAAGTGAAATAAAATTGTGTAGTGTGGAGTAGAGCGGCATAGAATGAAGTAGAGTGGCATAGAGTTGAGCAGAATGAAGTAGAGAGTCATGGAGTGTGTCTTGGAGTTGAGTGTCATCGAGTGGCATTTTTTATTCAAATGAGCATGACATTTTCAGACATACACTTGTATTGATAAAAGTGTTCAGCATGCAAACAATAATGTGTGGAAATGGCATCACCTAATGTGTTGATTTGTTTTAATTGTATTCAAATATTTGTTTCCACCACAAATTATAATTACAAACAAAAGGTGCCTAATTTCCAAATTCTGAGACATTCCAAAATATCTGCACAGTTCATTTACAGACATTTTACATTTTGTTATGTGACAGAAAAAATAACATCATACAACCTTACTCCAGCACACACTCAGCACCCAGCATGATTGTCACATAAATCTTCTCACTTTGAATTCAGTGAAAGTAAAGTAACACTAATTAAACACTAATCTCCCTCAGAAGACAGAGCCCGGCATTTGATCTCTGTCTTAGAATGCACAGCAAATGGGACAAGATAAGAACAACATTTAAAGATGTATTTACAGAAAGTGAACAGTCATGGAAGAATACAATAAAATGGGTATGTTCCACGGAAGGGGCAAAAACATGCTGGACAGCCTAAAATAAATAAAGCCAGCAAATGGAAAGCAAGGAACTATGAGCTACCAAACACAAAGCAAATGGTAAGCAATGGGCAGACTGAATTCACAGTTAAGCTTTCGGAATGTCCCCAAGAAGTCTTTGCTAACTAGACAGCTACAATGACTGGTAGGTTTCAAACTATAAAGGAGCAGTAACAAGCCCTGCGCCATATATAGTCAAAAACTGACACTACAAAACCATCCTAAAGCAGATAATGAAGGCTGGGGTCAAAATCTCCCACCCCCCCCCCGGTCTGAAAGAAAAACTAAATACACACACAATTAATTTACATAAAGCATAATTAAATTAAGTACATTAAAAGTTTGAATATTTGATATAAATTTTACAATGTTAACAGTAAACGTAAACAAAAAATTAAGGCCCAGTTGTACTAACATTAGGAATAACAAAGTCCTACTTGCGATTCCCTCCGAATCGCACTTAGGAAACCGCTGTTCCTAATGTATGAAACTCTTTTGAGGTTCATTAGCGATTCCTAGTGGGTAACAAATAATAATAATAATAATAAAACATTTGTAAAGCGCCTGGCTGCACAAAACTGTGTGTCCCCGCGCTAACTGCTTGCAAATCAATCTAGAGGAGTAGAGGCAGAAGGGTCATTCGATCAATAATCAATTCGGGAATAAGAGAGTTTTTAGTTTTTCCCTGAATATCATTTCGGAAGGTTCCATCCGCAATTGGAGTGGAAGAGCATTCCAATCTTTAGTGGCCAAGTAACGGAAGGATTTGCCTCCCATTTTAGCTCTTGTAATACGGGGTGGTTTAAATTGCATCATGCCTGATGATCTTAAGTCTCTGGTCGGGCGGTAGATGGTCAAGAGACTTGTAGGATAAATGGGGCCTTTATTGTGAGCTATCCGATGGGCATAGCAGAGACTCTTGAATCTAATTCTCTCCTTAACAGGGAGCCAATGCAGCTTAGCTAGGGCTGCTTCCTCATGCATATTAATGAAGTTCGTCACAATTTGTGACTCATTAGGAATCGCAGCCATCATTGGGATGATGGCCTGCTGAAGTCAGCAGACCACGATGTCTGTGATTACTTTTTAATAAAATGAAAGAGTAAAAAAGTGAAAGATCTTTTAAGAGTATGTTGTAGTCACTCCCAAATACTAAATTGTAAACAAAAATTGATATTCAGTAATGTGTTATCAAATCGCAGTTGGAATTTTGTAAATGTGTAAAGGCATTTTTTGCTGGTGGAAATGGCCTGATTAGCTGTTTCACACAGCAAAAATGCTTCATATCTAGGGCCCCATTTTCCTAATAAAAGTAAAACAAATATCTGTTCATACCATTTAAAGTGATCGATTGATTTAATTTTCAAAAATGTAGTTATCTTAATAAAAATCAATGCTTACATTAATTTTAAATACACAAGGTAAACCTATATTAAAATAAGCTGATACATATGTTTTGTTTTCAGAAACTTTTTCTAACATTCAATAACATTTATTTATGTTTTTATTAATTTCATCGCATTTAGTTTTGCCATATATCCTACGAGTTTTATTTTAAACCCCTGACTCCATTATTTTCCATGGGAGAGAACTCTGTGTGGCTCTAAACCTATTCCAGCTCTGAGCAAGAGTACAGTTACAGTGGGTCCTTTTTGGTTCATTAAGTCTTGCTAGAGCCAGTTCTAGCCCTGCTATGGCGAGATCTTTAGTAGCTTTTTTTTAAAAAGTGCTAGGCACAGGCTTTTGCCGGTCACCAGCTTCCTATCACCCGCACAAGCGAGCAGCCATCTGGCTTGCTGTAATGGCTCATTAAGCGTTATTCACTTGTGAATCCCTTCCCCCCCTCCCAGCTTATTTTTTTTCCTTTCACTGCTGTGTCACTTTTGTAATGCCCCAGTGTAAGTCAGCATTCTAGTGCTGAGCCTGTAGCTCACTGGTCAGGTGACACAGCTTAAATAAAAGAGGCCGAGCCCACGTGCTCTGGGCCAGTTGCACCGAGTAAGCAGTGTGTCCAGTGTCTCAGTTATTTCCAGCATGAGGGCCTAGGGCCCCGACCCTACAATGGCAACTAGGGCGGACGCTAGCCACGCGTGCCGCAGCAAAAAGAAAAATTGAAGGGAAGGGAGCTGCCTACATCGACGGCACACCCCCTGGCAAAAGGAGCCAGCTACCGAGAGGCCCACGGGGCGTGTGACGAGCCCCGGGCCTGAAGGACAATGAGAGAGTGACCGGGAGCCCACCCCGCACCTCTCTAGCCCTGCCGAGTGCTGCCTGCCGTGGGAGCACCATGAAGGAGGAAGCGGACAGGACAGAGTCCACCTGCACCGGCCGCAACTGTGCCCCAGAATGAATCGGACCGACCGGAGCCTACCCGAGTCGGCTGCAGCAGCGTGACCCCCGCCGAGACAAGGCCCGCAGGCCGGAGGTGAGCCCGGGCGTGAAGAGGTGCCTGGGGGGCTGCGCAAGCATGAAGCGACCCCACCTAATGTAAAGCACCGAAAGCGGAGCCCACCCGCAACGGTCAAGTACAGTATAATGGCGGCTGGCAGCTAGCGCCGTCGAGAATATTTGCAAAGCGGAGCCCACCCGCTATGAAGTGTACACTGCCCCAACAGTGCGAGTGGCGCTGTCTACTGTCCATTAACAAAGCCAGACCAGCGGAGCCCACCCGCGGCCTGCCTGAAGCGTCCCCGGTGACTGTCCCCCGTCGCGCAGCGTGTGCGGTATGAGGCTGCGGCGACGGGGTGAATCAACTGTTAAGAAGAGCGCCCGCAGCGTGTGGAAAGCTGCCGGGCCATGAGTGAACCAAGCGAAGCCCACCCGCAGAGTGAAGGAACTCTGCCTGTCAAGAGGCAAGCGCGTCCACAGTCCCCAGTGAAATAGGGCCAGCGGAGCCCACCCACGACCTGCCAGCAGCGACTTCTGCCCCCACCGCGCAGCGTGTGTGGTGTGAGGCTGCGGCGGCGGGGTGCAAGGAAGAAATGAGAAAAAAAAACAACTGTCCGAAGACAAAGTTAGGCCCAGACTGTAGCTCCGACCCCCACCCGCGTAGGGTGAAGTCTGGAAGTATCTGTCGCGGGTGGGAAGGGAGCGTAATGAAAGAGGCATCCAGCCCGCAGCCGATAGGAACGGCATCAGCCCATGCCCCCTGCGCAGCATAAGCAGAGCTGAAGAGGCCCAGCAGAAGGTCGGACCGGATAGCCCTTGAAGACACGGTCCACCAAACATAAGTAAACTGTAGCGGAGCAGCGCCAGCCCATGCTGCCCCCCCCCCCCCCAGCAAAACGAATGGGAGAGGCTGTAGTGTCTGCATCAGCGTAGATCCAAAGAAACCGCGTGAGGCCCGCAGCGGAATGAGGCCGCTCTAACCTTGAAGCACCGCAGTGCTAACAGCAAAAAAAAAAAAAAAAAAAAGTGCCCCAATCGTGTGCACGCAAATAAATGGCATCTTCAAACACACAGAAGACTGATAACGTGTGAAAACAGCCTACCTGCCTGTGACCGGTGGGGTGGAATCACAAGGGGAGCCGAGGTTACCTGAAGCCTTGTAACTGCACACCCAGAGGAGGGTGGAAAAGCGCAAAGCCTCAGTTTCCAGCAAACGGCCCGGGACCACATTTCATATAAGGCAACACTGCCATCTAATGGCTTTTTCCCTATACTGCAGGGAGGGACAGAAACAAGCCTATGACAAGCAAAGTAAACACACAGTCCAGCCAACACAGAGCCCCTACGAGTGGTGCACAGAGATTGACAGAGAACCACCTGCTGGCAAGTGGCTGTTCCCAAGGAAAAGGAATAAAGCACACACGTCTGCAGAGACAGGGACACGTGCTCATGCCTGGCTGACACCAGTACCACAGCTGTATATCCAAAGCAGCCAAGTCTCACCCAAAAGGAAGGCAACACTGGGCAAGAACACAGCGAGGACTGCCAAGCATGAAGGTAAATACAGGTGACAGCGCAGGAACTCTCAAGAAGCGCAAATGAACACCCCAGGAACAGGAGTGCAAGAACTCCTCAGAAGAACACCGTCATCGGCACGCAGCAAGTGCGCCCAGAGAAGATCCCCAGGATCGCAACTTGCAAAGCACAGAAGAAGCAAGACCAGAAGAGGTCAATGGAGTGGTGACGCGGCCCTCCAAGAAGCAACTCCCCAGAAGACACTCAAAAGCACACAGCAAGCGCGCCCAGAGAAGTTCACAAGAATCGCAACCAGCACCAAACAGAAGAAGCAAGACCAGAAGAACGTCAACGGAGTGATGACGCAACCCTCCAGAAGCAACACTCCAGAAGCACCTACGCCGGAAGAGAGCACAGCGATGCCTGGTGGCCACAGGTCATCGCTGCAGGAGTATGGCGAAGAGAGGAGCAACCCCCACATGAACCGACGGTATCTATGGAACCCAGCAACAGGAGGTGCGAAAGCGCATGCCGCAAATGCGCAGCAGTGTGGATAGCACTAGCCCAAAGCAGCAAGTCATAAGGGAACACCCGAAGAGCGCACCCAGATGCGCGCCAAAGCAGCCGAACTGCGACTCAAAGAAAAATGGTTGCGCAGACAACCCGCAGCAGTCAAGACTCAACACAAAAGCAACCTGACCACTCAGCCTGGTCACAAAGCACGAAGCCTACCTGCCGGACATCGGCAGAAGGGACCAGCACGAGGTCCAAGAAGCTCAGCACCTCGAAGCCTACCTGCCGGACATCGGCAGAACGGACCAGCATGAGGTCCAAGAAGCTCAGCACCACAAATCCTACCTGCCAGACATCAGAAGAAGGGACCAGCACAAGGTCCAAGAAGCTCAGCACCATGAAGCCTACCTGCCAGACCTCGGCAGAAGGGACCAGCACAAAGGTCCAAGAAGTTCAGCCAAGACGCGGTCCTTGGACATGGATCAGCAAACTTCACCTAAAGTTCAGCCAAGGCGCGGTCCACGAACATGAACCAACGAACTTCAACTTCACAAATAATAGAAGCGACTGAAAGAAGAAGTGAAGGTCGTGACGCTAACCCTGGGAGTTAAGTGACAAGAAGACAGTGTCCGAGAACTAGTACAAGCCCAAGAAGACCTGTGTGGAGTGCGCGCGCTGCATGGGGAAGCCTGGCCAGAGAAGATGAAGAAGAGGGTACGTTGCGAAAAGAAAGAACGAAGAAAGAACAGAGTGGCCACCGCCACTAATGAAAGAAGAAAGAAGAAGTCAGAGTGGCATGCAGCCACTGCAAGAAGAAGCCGCCCCTGCAGAAAGAAGGAAGGTGACAGGCACTGGAACACCTGAGTGCAATGGAAGACAATACCTGGCACGAGCGCCGGCAGCGCAGACTAAAGACATCTACCTACGAGCCATCCATCTACATGGCGAACGCAGAAGAAAGCAAGCTAGACTGTTGGTGACATCCACCTCTGAGGTTGAGCGGAAGATTGGATGGCGAGACTGCTCACTCCTCCGGAAGCCGAGGAACTGACCACCTCACACCAGCCCGTGGCAACTCAGGAAGCAGAGGCCTCAAGGGACTCTGTAGGCAGCAAGTCCCTCACGGGAGCCATATCTACCGATGCGCGTCTGCAGGACCCTCTGGGATGAAAGCCTCACGAGCAAGGAAAAGATTCGACAACTCAACCTTCAGGTGGAACTAGGACATGATGGTGAGGCTCGTGGAGCGCCCTGCTCACGGCCCGAAGGCCATGGTGGAGCAACACGACCGAAAACACCTGTCCAGTGGAAACCAGGCTAAAAGGTCCTCCCGGACATCTTGTGGCAGAAGAATACCTGCGAGAGGGGCATCCTAGTGAGAGGGATGTTTGCACCTACTCTATTCACCTGCCAAGAGACAACACCAAAAGCCTGCCCAGAAACATCATGAAGCCAGAAGGGAGAACAAAACCAGAAGACCGGTGAAACCTATATAATCCATCTCTCTCTCATCACCAATGGAGCGAAGCAAAGGCAGGGCTGTGAACAGCGTGCACACGGCGCAGACAAACAATAGACCCACCGAACAACTGCAAACTGTGCCGCAGAGAACTGTTGGTCCTGCATGCAGGTACTACATCGCTTGCGGCCTGCAAGCAGCCAAAGAGACTCGTTTGAAAACAGAAGTCCAATTGGTACATTCTCATGTTTTCTTTTCCCCACAGGATTTTTAACTCTTTTCAGTTGGTTTGATTTTTACCAATTTTTGGAAGGATGTAATGCCCCAGTGTAAGTCAGCATTCTAGTGCTGAGCCTGTAGCTACACTAAATACCCACCCACCACTGATGTCACTGGTAGGGTGACACAGCCTAAATAAAAGAGGTTGCACCGAGTAAGCAGTGTGTCCTGTGTCTCAGTTATTTCCAGCATGAGGGCCTAGGGCCCCGACCCTACAACTTTCACAACCCTTTCTACAGCACGTGAATCCCTTCCCCGTCACAGGCGCTGGTAGTGTTTCCCGTACTCAAGTATAATGTTTTTTCTCCTCAAGTATAATTTTTTTTTCTCCTTAATATAAAGTGTTTGCTAACAATTGCAATTGCGTATTTTAAGCCGACAGCAAGGCCCGAAAACGGGACCTCAGCTCCCAAGACAGAAGCTCTCACCGCTGACCCACAACATCTCCCTCTGAGAGCAGTATTCATTTTAAATGCTTGTTTGCTTCATTGCAACTGGTGTTCCCGCAAAATGGCGGGTGCTACCTCCGAGCCTTTTGCAGCGCTCGCTTCACGTCATTCATGCTTGTTTGCATTGGCTGTCTTTTAGGGACCTTATTTACAAGGCCATTGCGCCACTTTTGCGTCACTTTTCCCATGTTAAAAATGACGCAAAATTGGCGCAAGGGGCTTGTAAATCTGCCCCAAGGAACGTAGTGTTTCTGGCAGTTTCTGCTTTCTATGGTGCACCTACAACTTGTGCATAGCTGCTTATCATGGCCGATATTCTGAATCCAAACTGCTAAATCGTGTGCACCATGTGATGTCATATGATTGAATGCGCTGTATCTAAATATTCAGGCACCTCATCATCCCTCACACGTTTACTGACTTCAGGTGTTTTTGTGTCCGAAGAGAAAGACTGCACTGTTGTTGTGGAAACCTGACATGCAGTCTAGAGCAGCCCTTTCACGTTTATGGTGAAACGAGTGCTTTAGAGTGTAATGAGGTCATTAATGACCTGCCCTTCTCTAACTAGAATAGTATTTGCATTTGTGTGTCCCAAACCCTTGGTTGGTTTGTAATGCTCATTTATGTTGACTTTATAATCGCCTCCCATGCCATGACTCAAATGTGTGAAATGCGTGTTGGAGGAAATGTTATCTTAGTTAGAGCACCCTTGTTCATCTGGTCTCGAGGCAGCAACATTCATTCCAGCTGACAAGCCCGGCATTTGCCAAAGCCAGGCTCTCCCTCTTTGACACCATTACTCATGCTGCTTGTCACTGGTTTCCTATGCGGATTTTATCTTTCTGTATTTTTTTATTTTTTTATCTCAGAAGCATGTGTTGATTCTGTAGCATGTGTGTGCCAGAATGTCAGCACCGCCTTAAGCCAGTGCAACAAAAGCCCCCTCTTTCAAACGTTATATTTAATTATTCTTTTTCCTCCAGTGTTGACCTTTTCCTGTTCCTTTCTGTAAGTGGGTCCTTTCACTTTTTATGAGACTACCTGATATCTTGGTCACTCCACATGTGCAATTGGGATTCTCCAGCAGATTTAAAACGTGACAGTGAGGTTGGCCTGTAAACTTTGGAAATTGGTCCACCTTTTTGCTGCACCTAGGTCCCTTCACAGACATCCTTTGAAGCAGCATGTACATTTTGAGGCACCCCCATTAACCACACACTGCCTCCAGGTGAAATGTGCTACCCATCCGAAAATGTGGTTCATCGCCCCACAAAGTGGTATCAAGCAGCATATCAATGCTACAGTTCAAATAATGCAGATCTTACAATATAGTCGATTTCCACACTTCAGGGTTTCCTATTCTTTTGCCTCCACAGTGTTGAGACAGCTAATCTTCCTATAGAAGAAACTGGAAAATGAATGGGTCTCCAATAGAAATTCACTTCAATAACAAATGTATTAAAATTATGCTAAGTATGAAAGTGCTTATGTCTGTACAGGCAAAAAGTGGTTATTCTTTTCTGAGACCATGTTGTTCCCAACGTCAACATTTTTTAGCATGTTCTTTTAATTTGCCAAGTTGTATTGTTTTATTGATACCTAAATATCATAGAGTATCCGCCGGGAGGAGCACTGCCAATAACTTGTTCACCCTGATGATGACCTTTTCAGCGTGAAGACACGATTTAAGTGCTCTTGACATCACTATAAACAGGTTCCTTTACATTATATGAGTGATGCTATGGAAACAAAATTGAATAGGATGCCATGCTCATAAATATTGTGTATCTTGATTGTTTTTGGTTTACATACATTTTGAGTCCCTTTTTAGCTCTCGCCTAAGCAGCACCCATATTATCAATTGGCTCCTCTTGCTGTCCTTTGTAAATGGTGGCTTTTGATTCGTGAATAGGCTTAGTAGTCCCTCCTTAGTACTTCCCTCTCTTCTCTTGTTGTCTCCCAAGAGGACAGTCCCTCTTATATATATCCTTACTCTCTAAATTTCATTACCAGTTAATTTATTTGCTTTATTAACATTCGTCTCACACCGCACTTTAGTTTCACATGTTTAAAGCTTGGGCCCAGCATGCTACGACAGTAAATTGAAGCAAGCATAGGTCTTGCTTTTGGTACCTTGTAAGAATTTAGTTATGCAGCACAATATCCTTGGTGCAACAACATCAACTGTTACATGGCTAAAAACGTATAAGGTTCCAAAGGCGAGACCTATTGGCTATGCCGATGCTTGTTTTTGTATGTAGTATGTGAATATAAAATTCTTATGTTTTTGTAGGTGGGTGTCCATCCCAAAATCCCTCTCTAACGCTACCTAATCATCTCAGTTATCCGCACTAAAACCTCCGTTTAGGACTAAGTATACCCCCTTTTCCAGCCACCGGCCTGCCCTTTTCACATTCACTGGTAGTAAAATACCACATATGAGGATCTCCCGATAGTAATCAGAGAGGAGTAGTTGAAGATTTACCCAGGTAGGTTTGTGAATTGTATTTTGTAGTAAGTTTACTACTACTTTACATACTACAAAATGCTGTTTGGGAATCAGGTACAATAGTTCTAAAGTTACTACAGCCCAAAACCCCACAACTAGTAGTAAATGTACCCCCACTCATCCTTGGAGTTAGTCAAGCACAGCACATGGCGAACCACAGGTATTGCAACACATTTGCACTGAAAATAATGGAGACAAGGGCTTAAAACACAACACATACATTACATAAAATGTTCACTTTAATATGATATATGTTGACTGATCATCGACTATTAATTTGGTACTTAGCAACTCCGTCTCATCTTCAGTGAGGCTGAGTTGGGTGCAATCATTTTACGGATTCAGCGCCACTTTTCCACATACTTGCAGAAAATGACAAGTTTGGTAAATGTTATGGCCTCTGGGAGTGTCAAGTGTACTGAAGGTGAGTGCACAACAGCGCAGGCACTCAGGAGCAGCTGATACACCACTGGGCAGACATCCTAGACGAGTTGCGGGGCTCAGTGAGTAATATTTCTTTTTCAATAAATTCTTTCTTTGCATTCTAGTTAGAGTAGCTGACCCACAAGATTTTGTGATGAGAGCTGTCCTCTGAATTGTACACATCATACTGTACATTAACCTTCCCCCTAGACTTTCCACCCTATCTGAAAGTTCATGCATGGCAACAAACAATAGTGCATTGAGGTTGAGAGAACCAAGAAAACTCATAGTTCTGAAGTGTATCACACAACAGCAGGCCCTGTAAATCCGGGTTGTACCTGAGAGGGGGAGTAGACATCAACACGTGCTGCCAATAAATAGGATTTGAACGGTTGCCATATATATACAGGACTGACGGCCGGTGGCTGCAACTGTGCATACATGTTGCTAGTGGTGATACAATAGGTCATGCTGTTCAGCCATGCATTAAGTGTAGGCCTCTGTGTGCATGCCCATTTAAGGGCTATTTCCCGCTTCCCAAGAAGGAGCGCTATGCCAACAAAGCGGCGCTTGGACTTGGGGAGATCATGAACATTATCCAGCAATGCCAGAAGCGTGATGGCGCAATCTCAGCCTCCACCATCTTATAGGGCTCCCCAAAAATGAAATGGATCTCCAGTACTTCTCTATTCTAATGCATGTCTATGTCATGTGTGCAAAGTCGGCTTCCGGTGAACGACACCGCGGACAAGCATGCAGGTGAGATGGGTCAATGCGATGCATTTTATACGGGGTCATATATATCCTCCACAGAAACCTAAAGTGAAGCAGCTTGTGCCGATGGTTAGGGGACACAAGGTGTGTTTGTGAACAACACCGACCCCACTGTACATCCGTCAAGGAGTAGCCAAGGTCTCGCCCCCATGCTGCCTGCACACCCGCATCATGACTTGGAAGCAATGCCAACACATCTCTGTACATCCTGTCCACTAAGTGGCACCCGTCCCCACTCTTAATAACCCCAGTTAAAATTGTAAAGGTGGGTGGTTTCAAAGGATAACTATCTCTATTGGCGTGCAGTGCCCGCTGTAATCTCAGCAGCACAAAGTGGTCCATTGTAGTGGCAGTGTGATGACAAGGTTCGCCAGTACAAGAAAAGATGTGTCCTTCAGAGAACAAGTCGCCAACTGTGAACATTTGAAATTTGGCCAAGGTGCTTTTCAATAAAGCCTCATGCAAAATGGGAACCTAGCTGGCTATTTCCAGCAAGTGGCAATGCAAGAGTATAACACCTGAGTCCCATTTACTTGTTGCAACTTGTTCCATGCCTAGCTAGTCATGGACACCGTCTGGATGTCTTGCTGGTCTCGGGGAAACCCCCATGGCAATAGAGTGTTAAGCTGGGATGGCAGTACTAAATCAGCCTCAGATACTGTATATTAGTTAGATTAGTTACTGCTCTCTGTAACCATTGACAGCTAATGGGACTGCCAACAACTTACACAAAATCTCAATCGTATCATTGTATCCTTCATAGGAACATCTTCCGTACTGTGTATTAACTCGTTTTTTTACCTCAATAAATTAGGTGAGGGTTGCTACCTTATTGCAGGGTTTTCTAATGTGCATTTAATGCTGATGTTAGTATTGGGCTAACAGGGAAGAAATCATGAAAGCATGATCAGCAACTTAGGGGATGGCCTGGTTCACAAAGGTAAAGTAAGTTACAGTTTTGGTATTACTTTACTTTTGCTGAGCACATTTACAACTAGTAACTTTTCCATCAGTAACTTTATGAGTAGTAACTTTGTGAATAGTAAGCAATCCCTATCACTTTAAAAGGAGTTACTATTACTACCGGTTAGTTACTACCCGTAACTTCACTACTCATAAAGTTACTGGTGGTAGCAGAAAGAGTAAACTTACATCAAACCTTTACCATTCTCAATAAGGAATCATAGTGCACAATAGTACTATCTTCAATGCGGTAGACATGTTTCTAAATAAGACTCTGGACTATGATGATGATGTCATTTTCATGACTGGTTGGGTAAGTAGGGCTTGCATTTTTAGTTAAGAAGAACCTGCAACAGTGAGTTGGCATCACTCTCACCACATCCACCCCACCAAATATATGATCTATTCATGGTGTGAATTCTTAAGTCACACCTCCATAGATCACACAACCTGGGGGAAAAGGGTTAGGGATTTGGTGAATGGATGAGAATGGGGAGTTCAGAAAAGGTAAGACAAAGACAAACACAATATTAATCAAGTCAAGAACTGCGCATTATCATCAAGTCTGACACAGTTCAGTTCTAAATGGATTCCAAACAGTCCTTCAACCTAAGCATTCCAAGTTATCTAAATGTTCTGTTACTTAGGTTTGAAAATACAAACTAGAGAGGACACACACACAGTTGTTCTGCAAATTGGTATTGTTAAGAAGAGGGATTCTGTAAGTAAATGGCAAAACGTTTGTGCACTCTTCTCGGAATGTTTTTATTGGATGCAGAGATAAACTGTACCTGTAAGCAGAAGTAGAATGGAGCTTTTGTGGAGACAAAGAGAAGGTCTGGGATTGAAAAAAAAAATCAATTTTGTGGAGTCAAGGAGAAGGTGAGCTCCTTGGTGGATGAGGACTAAGGGTTTTATTACGATGCCATCCGGAAAGGTTCCGAATGGGATTCGGATTCTGTGAATCTGATTCAGAACCATAGGACCCCCCCCCTGTTAAAAACTGCACATTGTGGCAGGCACCGTGGGGTACCTGTCACAGGGTGCATGGTTTTCCCCAAAAACCCCTTTTTTCAATTGGAGACTGTGTTCACGTTTGGAACACAGGCTCCCAATGAAGTCAAAGGGAATCCGACCGAACGATTGCAGCAGCGCGCCAATGCAAGCCTTTTGGCTGTGCCATGCTGCTGCACTTCCAAAGAACAGGAATGCAAACTATTTACAATAATAGGTCACATTCCTGTGCTCCTCTATGTGCTGGTGCACAAACAGCTGCATGGGCCGGCGCAGGCACCCTTGCACCTTTTTGTGCAGGAAGAGGCACCTTCCTGCACAAAAACAATCACTACAGGCATGTTCTTCTGTCAATGTGTTCTGTAGAATACAGCACGCATTGAAAGAGGAAAAAATAAGGAGAATTGAAAACATTTCTCCTCCTTGCACCTCCCTACTACTCCCTTGGGGAGGCGCAGCATTCACACCCATTTCTAGATTTACAATTCCTTGTAAATCTGGAAATGTGTCTTGTTTCAAGGGGGATGCATGGGGAAACCCACAGCAACACCCATGGAACACCCCTTTCATGCAAAGTGCTGCATGTAAAGGGGCCAAATTTACAAGGGCAGGAAAAGCCACACAGGGTGGTTTTCCTGTCCTTGTAAATATGGGGCAGAGAAGGACGCCACCAATACATCACAAAAAGTGACATACTGGTCAGGGGCTTGTAAATCTGCCCCCCGATTCCATTGGAAATGTTGGACTGGCTCTTTCTGCAGTGTTATCCCCAAAGTTTTTGCCTTCCTCCTGTATTTTTTATGACCTGTCCTTGTTGGTTTTATGACTCTGGGCACTTCACCACTGCTAATCAGTGCTAAAGTGCATGTGCCTTCTCTTGTAAACTTGATATACTTGGCTTACACCTATTTGGCATATTTAATATACACATAAGTCCCTTGTATAGTGGTATGTCAGATACAGAGGGCCTGTAAATTAAATACTACTAGTGGGCATGCAGCACTGCTTGCGCCAGATCTCTGTACTGGGGTGAATGTATGACATTGTTCTGCATTCTGTCCATCAACTGTTGTTTTTTCATGTGTCACCCCGAGTGGGATGGTTATGCTCAGACGTGAGTCCCATGCTCTTCATGCCACTGGAGTCAGGCTATCCTGGCGGAAGACGGCTGATAGCCAGAAACCGGTCCTAGGATGCTTGATTCCGGTCTAGGAAAGACATGGCTTGGCAGTTCGGGCTGGACTGTTCCCATGAGGCACAGAGTCAAGGCTGATTTGCATATGGCCATGTCTGAACTGGGGTGGGGTGGTGTGGAGTGCAAAAAAAACGATGGATATAGGCTCAGATCTCTGTACTGACATTGTTCTGCATTCTGTCCATCAACTGTGGTTTTTGCATTTGTCACCCCGAGTGGGATGGGTATGCTCAGACGTGAGTCCCATGCTCTCCACACCACTGGAGTCAAGCTATCCTGGCTGAAGACGGCTGATAGCCAGAAATAGGTCCTAGGATGCTTGATTCCGGTCCAGGAAAGACATGGCTTGGCAGTTCGGGCTGGACTGTTCCCATGAGGCACAGAGTCAAGGCTAATTTGCATATGGCCATGTCTGAACTGGGGTGGTGTGGAGTGCAAAAAAACGATGGATTTAGGCCCATATCTCTGTACTGGGGTGAATGTATGATATTGTTCTGCATTCTGTCCATCAACTGTTGTTTTTAGTGGCATTTCTCTGTGCTCATAATTCTTCTGTGCTTTTCAACCTGACTCCAATCCACATCTAGGACAGAGTGTCAGCTCAGCTTGTGCATTCTTTCCAGACATCCATCACACAGGGAGGGTTGGGTGTAACAGGGTTGCATCTGCATTTTGAATGGTCTTCCTGAGCTGGGACATTGAGAGGCGTTAACACTTAACATTTGAATAGGCTCTGTCTTGCCCTCACACAAAGGGCTCTTTTACCCCCTACTGATGTCTGTAGCCAGTGCAAGAGTGAGGAGTATAATTCCAGGGGCTCTGGCCCCACACTTTTGAGCTCTCTGGGGACTGGGGCTGAATCTCTGTCAGGAGCACTGCCTGTGCTGTTGCCCCGCTACTTTCTACTGACTGGGTAACCTAAAGGACTCACTGGAATGCTTTCTTGCTTGTTGCCCTGCTGCCAGCCGCTCCCCGACTTTCAATCCCCAAAGGTACTGGGGTGAGGTGAGGAGGAACCGCCATCCCTGCCTTATATGTGCCTTGATGCACTGGCCTGCCTGCGCTGTGCACCGCCAGTATTCCCAGCTCATGGTAAGCACTTTACTTTTTGAACCAGTGTTCAAAAAAGTGTGTTGAGCATTTCATTGTCCCACTGTTCAATTCATTTCAATAAAACTTTATTCGATCTAGTTAAATGACATAGAACATTAAAGTATACAGTTTTAAAAAGAAGCAGTGTAAACATCCTGTTATAGAATTGATACAAACTAATGATAAAATGGAGCCTTTGTGACTCCACCAACATAAAAACATAAAACACGGTTATGAAAAAAAATTGCAATAATTGTATCTATATTGTTAAAAACTCAGACCTAAGAAACATGATTGACCTTGCTATTGGCAATGAGACTTCATGAGAGACAATGAATTAAAACTGACAACGTTTTCCTTTATACATGGCGTCGTATACACAGGCAGGCACACAAAAAGGATGCTTCACAGAAACAGAGATAGGGATCACAAAGCTTCTTCATAAAAAGAAGAGCAATTCGACATTGGCTGAAGGTGTACTTCCTTGGGATTAGTACAATATATCTGGCTCTCTGGTCCCTGTAATATTTACTAAAAAAGAAAAGATGAAGATCAGATTGCATTGACAAATTATCCCAGGGACATTGGTTCAAATCACTATGACGGTACTTTCTTACTGGAAAGGCCAGCATCAAAGGAATCAAATTGGTGCAGAATCTTACAAGAATAAACCTGTGTTGAGGGTTATTTACTTCCTCCAGATAAGAGTATTCCCCTTTGTTTATGCAAGGAATCTGGTGATAGGAATTTGCTACTGTTTTTACTTTATGTCTCTCCTTCTTAGCATAGTCTGCCTTAGTCAAGAAAAGGGACTTAAGTTTCTTTTTTGGAAATTTGGAGCAAGAACCTGCGTTTGTATACAGTTCCGGGACACCTAGGGTGTATAATGTGGTCCTAACATAGTCTAGCCAGACAATTTTCTGTGCATTGTCTAATGACAAGCAATTCCGTAAGATAGCCTGGTTGACATCCACAGTATTTCTTCCCCAATTGAATGCCACAACATAATTGGTGCAGATCTTATTGTGTCCGTTATGTAAGGAAAATCCAATTCTAAATGGCAAACATAATTAGAAAATGTTGCGGGAAGAGAGGCAAAACTTTTGGAGACCTGGGGCCCGATGTAGGTGGCCGTTTCAGGCCATTTACCGACCGTAACGGCCGATTTCGGCTGTTACCGACCAGTAAATGGCCAATCGGTATGTAGGGGCCTAAATCCAGGCCACATGTAGGTAAATCTACATTTACAGAATCGGTAAAATTACCGATTCGGTACAAAACCGAATCAGTAATTTTACTGATTCTGTAAATTCCATATGTAGGTGGGACTCTTCTGAGTCCCAAAGGCCTTAACGAATCGGTATTTTACCATGAAATCCAACTTCATGGTAAAATACCGATTCCGGTGTGCATGCACATGTGTGCATGCACACCTATGCCATGTGACAGGCAGACCTGCCCCTAGGGCTTGTATGCCTGCCACATGGCACACAATCCTGTTTAGGGTGTACCAGGGGGTGTCAAAGTGACACCCCCTGCACCCTTGTGAAATTCGGTATTTACCGATTTGGTAAATACCGAATCGGTAAAGCCTATTGAGTCCTATGGGCTTTGAAGCCCATAGGAATCAATAGGCTTTGAAGCCCATAGGAATCAATAGGCTTTACCGATTCGGTATTTACCAAATCGGTAAATACTGACTTTTGCCGATTCGGTAAAAGGGAACATCTGGATTCCCTACATACCCACCCCTCACATTTACCGATTCTTCATTACCGAATCGGTAAAATTCAGTAATTTTCGGTAATGAAGAATCGGTAAATGTTACTTACCTACATCTGGCCCTTAGTCACTCCTGAGGGGGAAGCCGGGAGCTGTGCTGTATTTGCATTTGTAGTTGCATTTTAATTTAATAATTTACTTTGGCAATTTGCTAACATTTTAAAACTTACTGCCGCATTCACCCTCACTCAGCCGAATAGGTGCTGATTGGTGACACACCCACGGAGGCTGCCGGATTAGCGAGCGGCCATCTTGTGAGGTATTCAGGGTAGTGGGATAGTGTTTGGGAAGCGCTCTGCGTTATTATAAAACAAGACAGCCATGCCTCCGCGCAGCGGACGCTATCAGCGGTCGTGCCGTTATCGCGCCAAAGGGGAGCCCGTCTGCGCCCATCCGCGCCAGACCCGGCCCAGGGGCCAGAACCCCTGTAGAGCCCCCACAGAGAAGTATAGTTATAACAAGGAACAGCTTTTAGCACTCAAGGGAAGGGAAAACACTAGATGCTTAAACATTATTTCCCACGATAGGGGACAAAGTACTTGTCCCCAATGTAAATTTGACCTTTTATCTTTTCAACCTTTATCTGGTAAGACTAAGGAATACTCCCTAGCACTACTCAATTGCCGGTCCCTCCCCAAACATGCGAATGAATTATGCATGTTACTAGAAGAAAGATGCCCGATGTGCTCTTCCTAACGGAAACTTGGACGAATGCCCCGTCCGATCCTGATGTCGTCCGCGCTTTACCCCTAAACTATGCCATCTTGAGACAAGACCGAGATAATGGTCGGGGTGGGGGAATCGCAATTATCTATAAAAATACCTACAGTTGTAGGTCAACTAGTTGTACCATCTCTGAATGTGAGAGCATCATGTTTGCTTAAGTATATGCGAATGGGACATATTTATGCCCCAGCCAAATGCACATCATGTTTGCTATCAGATTCTCTCCCACAAGTACCCTATCAGGGATTCTACTTTATTGTCCTCCAGGAGCACACGCAAGCTTCTGTAATGACCTCCCCAACATTGCTATAAACTATGCAAGCCTCACTCCCAATTTCCCCATTCTGGGGGACTTTAACATTCACCTCGATGAACCTGACACTCCTGCTTCTCAAAATCTCATGGCAGGTCTAGATGTGCTCCACCTAAAACAAATTGTTAATGGCCCCACTCACAGAGCAGGTCATCTGCTGGACCACTTCTTTACCAATCTGGATAACATCAGACTGAAGGAATCTACGGCAGTTCCTTGGTCAGACCATGCTCTCTTATCCTTCTCCTGGTCCTCCGCCGACCAGGCACACCCTGCTTTAAAAACTAAAAAATTGAGTCGCATTTGGTCCAAGTTATCACTGGAAGAATGGGTCTCTAATCTTAATCGGTCCGTTCCGGCTTTTAGCTCGAACCCTATAATTGCTAACGCATCCTTTAATAATTGGCTGTAGTCCTCTCTCGACTTCATTCTGCCTAAAACAGAACTCTGTCACCGTATCGGTGCCAAAAAAAACCTGGTACACTCCTGAATTAAAAACACTCAAGCAATCCTGTAAACAGCTGGAAAGAATATGGAGGAAGAATTTCTCAGAGTCCAATAAAAGCAATTACAGATCCGCACTCCGGATCTATCAAAATAAAAGAAAAACGACTCAATCCAGCTATTACCAAGATAAGATTGCCTCTGCGTCCAACTCTCCGAGAGAATTTTTTTAAATTTTTAAATCTCAGGTCTCTCCTCCAGGCCCTCTCATGGAACCATTAAACGCACAGAAACGCTGCGATGAGTTAGCAAATTTTTTTGCCTCTAAAGTTTCCAACATCTATGCGATGTTTCAACCGGTAGAACCTGTAGTACTCCCTTCCCCCTCTGATGGGTTGGACAGACTAGAGGGGTTTGCTTCCCTGGACTTATCCACTCTCCAGCGATTGCTGGAGAACCTAAAGTCTGGATCTCCGGCCGATGCTGCCCCTCCCTCTACCCTTAAGATGGTCTCAGAAACTGTTTCCCCAGTAATACGGGATGTAATTAACCTCTCCCTGGCAACTGGTCAGGTATCACCTTCCAGGAAACAGGCAAGAGTGAAGGCACTCTTAAAGAACCCGAACTTATTCCGCAAGTCTCAACATACAGTGTATACAGATTGATATGTGCAATAAGTTCCATGCAACACTGAAAACAGTGTTGCATGGAACTTATTGCACATATCTTGCAGACTTGCGGAATTGATCATTAATTCGCAAGCTACTATTGGCTCCAAAGAAATTTTTACTTGCCTGTTAAACCTCTTTCTTTACTTACCTTTTTCTTATTCTATGGTTTTTCTATGTTCTTGGGATAGGTACGGGATTGTGCCCTATCTAAATGGTCTTATGTGACCCCCTTCAGGTCAACTAATCTCTTGTTATCTCTAAAATAAAATATTCCTCGCCCGGCTGGGCTTGGAAGCTAAAATATAGTACTTATTGTGGTCTATATTTTCATCTACTTCTCTATTGCAACTCCTTAGGACCCTTGTTCCTTTCAATTTCCAAATTTACATGACCAGCCTGCTACCGCAGACTGTGTAAGCTGGTGCCTGCACAACTTACTTAAGATATAGGTTCACTATCTCTTTCTATATCACTACACTTAAATACCTATCAGTCACCTCTATGGCAGCCCTTAACAGGCCTGAAGGCAGGGTGCTGGGTTTCATGTTAGAGGGTGCCCCTGCATGAGCAGGGCCCCTTTGCAGCCTCCGAAGACCATTCTCCAGGGTTGTCTGTGATGCAGCCAGACATATATGTTTAAGTGCATTATAACCTCACTGTAAATGTTAACTTTAAAGCGGTTGCTTAGAAACATTTTGTGTTTGGTGTCAAACACCTTGGAATCATACCCCCCACCAGTAACTGGCGGAAGAGGTATGATTCCACACTTCTGAAGGGGCATATGGGGGTAACTGTATACCCGGTACCTGCTTTCTAGACCTGGGCAGCACAAAATATATGCTGACAGCCACAGACATGATTTAGCTCCCCTACTGCTGAGCACAGCTTGCGCAGGGGAAGGTATGACAATAGGTATCCTGTCACAGGGAGGTGGAACCACTTTCCAGACAGGATTTAGTACATTGGGGCTGGGTGGGTGCACTCTTAGAGTGCCAGAAGGTCTGCACTGGTGGCACATTTGGTGTCCCCGTGCATAATCTAGCTCAAACCAGTAGCCATTTGCTCCTGTTCTGGTGCCAAACTGGATGAAGGACATGGGTGTAGCCACCCCTCTGTTTTGACCCTCTCCTAGGAGGGTCCACAGAATCTTTCCAACCACTTCCCATGGGTATAAAGTGTGTTACCTGGTCACAGGACATTAGATTTTACCTGAACAAGATTCTGCTAGGAAAAACCAAGTACTTTGATTGCCTGCACGACGCTGGATGACTGAAGAATCTCCCTTGGAGTAAAGGAGTTACCTAAACACAACTGACCAAATTGCTTCTCCTATGCTCCTGAGGACTCTGAAGATTTCATCACAAAAGAGGTGGGTTTCCAAATGTCCCTGAGGTCGATCTACCCTCTCAGCAACTCTGAGACCAGTTTCCCTCGTGGGGACCGTGCAACTCGAAACCTTGTGCACCGCGTACTTTTGCAAGTGTGTGTGCTTAGTGATGATTCTGTAGCTTGTGCTTTGGACTCTGTGTAGTCTCAACCCCAAGCAGTATTTGCACTGAGGATTTCCGGCCTCCAATCCACGAGTGTCCTGTGTGCTGGTGCTTTGCAGATTTGCTTTCGGTTCTTGGGCTTACCTGGTTGCTCACAATGTGCCCTGACTTTCCATTGCTTGGAGAGTCCCCTGGACCTTGCTGATCCACACCGTGAACTGTTTCCTCTGATCATGTGGGTTGCAGTTGCCAAGGCTTGTTGGTGCTCCAGCCAGATATTGACCACTAGGCTCTCAACAGCCTTTGTGGAACAGCTCACCTCCAGACTTTGGTTATCCTCAACATTTCCTGCTCTCTGTGGCTGCAGAGTCAATCAACCCTTCTTCACTCCTGAAGCACTCTACATTGGTGGGCATTCACCTACCAAGCCCCTGGTCATCTGAAGTGACCCAGACTCTGTCCCCTCTGCTTTCAGGTTCTTAACACCTCAATTCCAGGCTTGGATTCCACCAGACATTGTTCGCCATCCTAGCAGCAGGGCTTCTTTGCGGCTCTCCACGACAAAGGTTTCTTACACCACTTGACCCCTATACACTCAGCTCCACTGGGATAGGTAACACAGTACCTTGGTACTCACTGGTGTGTTGGCCTTAGAACCTCCTAAGTTCCAAAGGTTTGCTCGAAGTCCTCTTAGATGTGTCCTTAAATTGTAATTTTCCAACCGCAACTTTCCCATGGAGTTGTGCGAAGCACACGTCTGTAATTCCTCACTGAACCCGTCCTCCGTGGGTTCCCTTTGTCACTCCTCAGGGTGGTTCCTTGGGGTCCAAGCGATACTACATGCTCTAGGCACTGTGTCTATTGAAGTCGTTGTTGTTATACCATTTTTTTAGGACTTGGTTTAGCCTCCCCCTGGAGCCCGCTGTGTATTTCGCTATTTACAAATCTTCTGTTGATCTAGTATTATGTGCTTTGTGCCCTAGTTACGCATAGAGACTAGTAGAGAGTGCTATATTAATAAATACCTATTTTTATATAAACACTTTGTGTTTTTTTTAATTTAATCATTTAGGAGGTGATATTCTGGGTAAAAAGCTACTTTACATTCCTTCAAGATTAAGCCTGAAGGCTGCTCTCCGTAGCTACCACTAGGATAGCTTTCAATAAGGTTAACTTTGACCTTAGACACCATGAGGGTCGTTTGGCCTGGTACAAATATTGAAGTTGTTGTTGTTATACAATTTTTTTACTACTTGGTTCAGTCTCCATCTGGAGCCTGCTGTGTATTTCGCTATTTACAAATGTTCTGTTGATCTAGTATTATGTGCTTTGTGCCCTAGTTACGCATAGAAACTAGTAGAGAGTGTTATATTAATAAATACCTATTTTTATATAAATACTGTGTGTTTTTTATTTATTTAATCATTTAGGAGGTAGTATTCTGGGAAAACAAGCTGCTTTACATTCCTTCAAGATTAAGCCTGAAGGCTGCTCTCCGTAGCTACCACTAGGATAGCTTTCAATAAGGTTAACTTTGACCTTAGACACCATGAGGGTCGTTTGGCCTGGTACAAATATTGAAGTTGTTGTTGTTATACAATTTTTTTACTACTTGGTTCAGTCTCCATCTGGAGCCTGCTGTGTATTTCGCTATTTACAAATGTTCTGTTGATCTAGTATTATGTGCTTTGGACTCTGTGTAGTCTCAACCCCAAGCAGTATTTGCACTGAGGATTTCCGGCCTCCAATCCACGAGTGTCCTGTGTGCTGGTGCTTTGCAGACTTGCTTTCGGTTCTTGGGCTTACCTGGTTGCTCACAATGTGCCCTGACTTTCCATTGCTTGGAGAGTCCCCTGGACCTTGCTGATCCACACCGTGAACTGTTTCCTCTGATCATGTGGGTTGCAGTTGCCAAGGCTTGTTGGTGCTCCAGCCAGATATTGACCACTAGGCTCTCAACAGCCTTTGTGGAACAGCTCACCTCCAGACTTTGGTTATCCTCAACATTTCCTGCTCTCTGTGGCTGCAGAGTCAATCAACCCTTCTTTACTCCTGAAGCACTCTACATTGGTGGGCATTCACCTACCAAGCCCCTGGTCATCTGAAGTGACCCAGACTATGTCCCCTCTGCTTTCAGGTTCTTAACACCTCAATTCCAGGCTTGGATTCCACCAGACATTGTTCGCCATCCTAGCAGCAGGGCTTCTTTGCGGCTCTCCACGACAAAGGTTTCTTACACCACTTGACCCCTATACACTCAGCTCCACTGGGATAGGTAACACAGTACCTTGGTACTCACTGGTGTGTTGGCCTTAGAACCTCCTAAGTTCCAAAGGTTTGCTCGAAGTCCTCTTAGATGTGTCCTTAAATTGTAATTTTCCAACCGTACCTTTCCCATGGAGTTGTGCGAAGCACACGTCTGTAATTCCTCACTGAACCCGTCCTCCGTGGGTTCCCTTTGTCACTCCTCAGGGTGGTTCCTTGGGGTCCAAGCGATACTACGTGCTCTAGGCACTGTGTCTATTGAAGTCGTTGTTGTTATACCATTTTTTTAGGACTTGGTTTAGCCTCCCCCTGGAGCCCGCTGTGTATTTTGCTATTTACAAATCTTCTGTTGATCTAGTATTATGTGCTTTGTACCCTAGTTACGCATAGAGACTAGTAGAGAGTGCTATATTAATAAATACCTATTTTTATATAAACACTTTGTGTTTTTTTTAATTTAATCATTTAGGAGGTGATATTCTGGGAAACAAGCTACTTTACATTCCTTCAAGATTAAGCCTGAAGGCTGCTCTCCGTAGCTACCACTAGGATAGCTTTCAATAAGGTTAACTTTGACCTTAGACACCATGAGGGTCGTTTGGCCTGGTACAAATATTGAAGTTGTTGTTGTTATACAATTTTTTTACTACTTGGTTCAGTCTCCATCTGGAGCCTGCTGTGTATTTCGCTATTTACAAATGTTCTGTTGATCTAGTATTATGTGCTTTGTGCCCTAGTTACGCATAGAAACTAGTAGAGAGTGTTATATTAATAAATACCTATTTTTATATAAATACTGTGTGTTTTTTATTTATTTAATCATTTAGGAGGTGATATTCTGGGAAAACAAGCTGCTTTACATTCCTTCAAGATTAAGCCTGAAGGCTGCTCTCCGTAGCTAACACTAGGATAGCTTTCAATAAGGTTAACTTTGACCTCAGACACCATAAGGGTCGTGTGGCCTGGTACAAGGTGCCCACTTTAACTATTGGAAAGCATATACCAACCCACCTTCTCATAACCACATCGTCTTTTAAAAAAAATGTTTTATTGAAGTTCATGGTGCAAAAAAAAAGACATAACAGTTCATTAATCACACGCGAAGCATAAAAACATCTGATACAAGTAAATGATCACTCAAATATAAACATCTAAAAGCACATTTCATGATGTGAGGATAAGATGCATTTGTCTTCCAATAAATATAACAATACAGTAAATATCGGGTTCAGATTCTGTCCTCCAGCCACTCCTTAACCGGGGCCCAAAGGCGTCTTCCCATCTCTCGTTTTTTAGCACCTTTAAGTTCATAGAGACAAGACTCAATATTATATATACCTAGGAATCTCGAGAGCCACATCTGATATGAGGGGGCTGTAACATCCTTCCAACCAGCCGAGATCAAAATTCTGAGCACACCGACCGACATAAAGACCAAGGCGGCCTCGTCCTCTGTCAAAGCCAATTTAGAGTCTGAACCAAATAGCATCAATGTTGGGCATAGATCGATCTTATGACCTAGCAGCCCCTCCCAAAATGTCATAACTGCATCCAAAAACTGGGCCCAGCCGATCACAGGTGACAAACATATGTACTAGGTCTGCTTGCCCCATATTACATCTCAGGCAGCGATCATCATTTCTGACACCCCAAGCAAATAAATTAGCCGGTGTATGATACAGATTAAAAACAGTTTTAAAATGCTGAGCCCGTAAATTAGAAGCCCGAAAAAGCTTTTTATTTAAACATAATGCTAGGTCGAGGTCAACATCCGGATTTCCCATTTTGATTGCCCAGTCACTTACCACTTTTCCTACATCGTCCTGTATCCTCGAGACCAGAAGATTATAGACCACTTTAATCTTCCTAAAGCCTCTTCCCAAGGCCTCAACCACAGAGAAATCTACCAGGGGCTTCAGTTTAGGCCTATAAGCCAATAAAATGCAAGAGATTTGACCATAAATAAGCCACTGATTTACAGGAATGCCACACTTCCTTTGCATATCCTCAAACCCGATTAGTTCAGACATGGCTATATGCAAATCAGCCTTGACCCTGTGCCTCATGGGAACAGTCCAACCGGAACTACCAAGCCATGTCTTTCCTAGACCGGAATCAAGCATCCAAGGACTGGTTTCAGGCTATCAGCCTTCTTCAGGCTGGATAGCTTGACTCCAGTGATGTGGAGAGCCTGGGACTCACGTCTGAGCATACCCAGCCGACTTGGGGTGGAAATTGCAAAAAACCCAGTTGATGAACAGAATGCAGAACAATGTCTTACATTCACCCCAGTACAAAGATCTGGGCCTAAATCCATCGTTTTTTTGCACTCCACACTACCCTAGGTCAGACAATAGCTATATGCAAATCAGCCTTGACCCTGTGCCTCATGGGAACAGTCCAGCCCGAACTACCAAGCCATGTCTTTCCTAGACCGGAATCAAGCATCCAAGAACTGGTTTCTATCTATCAGCCTTCTTCAGCCTGGATAGCTTGACTCCAGTGATGTGGAGAGCCTGGGACTCACGTCTGAGCATACCCAGCCCACTCGGGGTGAAAATTGCAAAAAACACAGTTGATGGACAGAATGCAGAACAATGTCTTACATTCATCCCAGTACAAAGATCTGTGCCTAAATCCATCGTTTTTTTGCACTCCACACCACCATAGGTCAGACAATGGCTATATGCAAATCAGCCTTGACCCTGTGCCTCATGGGAACAGTCCAGCCCGAACTACCAAGCCATGTCTTTCCTAGACCAGAATCAAGCATCCAAGGACCGGTTTCTGGCTATCAGCCTTCTTCAGCCTGGATAGCTTGACTCCAGTGATGTGGAGAGCCTGGGACTCACCTCTGAGCATACCCAGCCCACTCGGGGTGAAAATTGCAAAAAACACAGTTGATGGACAGAATGCAGAACAATGTCTTACATTCACCCCAGTACAAAGATCTGGGCCTAAATCCATCGTTTTTTTGCACTCCACACCACCCTAGGTCAGACAATGGCTATATGCAAATCAGCTTTGACCCTGTGCCTCATGGGAACAGTCCAGCCTGAACTACCAAGCCATGTCTTCCCTAGACTGGAATCAAGCATCCAAGGACCGGTTTCTGGCTATCAGCCTTCTTCAGCCTGGATAGCTTGACTCCAGTGATGTGGAGAGCCTGGGACTCACGTCTGAGCATACCCAGCCCATTCGGGGTGAAAGTTGCAAAAAACACAGTTGATGGACAGAATGCAAAACAATGTCTTACATTCACCCCAGTACAAAGATCTGGGCCTGATTCAGATTCTCCGTCCATCACCACCCCCTTTTGTACCGCTTTTGGCCGTCATAAGTGTGGCAGGGTATGCTCAGACGTGAGTCCCTTGCTCACTTGCCACTGGATTCTAGCAAGCCGGGCTGAAGACATCTGGAATGCCAGAAACTGGTCCTCGGAAGCTTGTTTCCAGTCCAGGGAAGACATAGCTTGGCAGTTCGGGCTGGACTGTTCCCATGAGGCACAGGGTCAGACTGATTTGCATTTAGCCATGTCTGAACTGGGGTGGCAGAGTGGGCTAAAGAACAGTGATGGATTAAACCCAGATCTTTTGACTGGGTGTGAGTGTTTGATTGATTCAGATGCTCCGTCCATCACCACCCCCTTTTGTACCGCTTTTGGCCGCCATAAGTGTGGCAGGGTATGCTAAGACGTGAGTCCCTTGCTCACTTTGCCACTGGATTCTAGCAAGCCGGGCTGAAGACGGCTGGAATGCTAGAAACCGGTCCTCGGAAGCTTGTTTCTGGTCCAGGGAAGACATGGCTTGGCAGTTTGGGCTGGACTGTACCCATGAGGCACAGGGTCAGACTGATTTGCATATAGCCATGTCTGAACTGGGGTGGCAAAGTGGGCTAAAGAACGGTGATGGATTAAACCCAGATCTTTTGACTGGGTGTGAGTGTTTGATTGATTCAGATGCTCCGTCCATCACCACCCACTTTTGTACCATCTGATTGAGTGAAACAACCTATACCAAAAACCTGTTCAGATATCTTTCTCCTCGCTGACGCTCTTTGTCCATGACCAATACTGCACCAATCCCTCCTTTTTCCATTTTTCAACCCCACCCCACCCCCCTCCCTCTCCCTCTCCTACCCCAGAGCACCCACACACACAACCACCCTCCCCGCAAGCCTCTCTCCACCCCCACCCTCCCTACTCTGTGAAGCGCACAGACCTGGTCTGTGCATGTGATGGAACACGATGTGTGGTGAAGGCTAGCTTAAATCCAATCCCCCAACATCCTACCAAACCGCGGAGCCTAACCAAACCCATTTTACCCAAACCATCAAATAATACAGATAATAATATAATCCTGATATCCCTCAGATGTTAGACCTTCTCGCACTATCCTGTCCTACGGGAAGAGGTAACCCTGCTTTATCAGCCTCCGATTTCCATGACTGGATTCGGAATGCTACTGACCAAGTGGCTCCAGAGAAGCTCACGAGACCTAACCGAACAACTCCGTCGGCGGCTTGGTATACCGAGGATCTCAGGCTCCTTCGACAACATTGCAGGAACCTGGAAAGGCGTTGGAGGAAATTTTATTGCCCCATAGCCAAGCAATCCTATAAGGACGCCCTCACAATATATAAAAAGGCAATCATAGCCCGAAAAAGCGCCTTCTTTTCGGCCCAAATAGAGAATGCCAAGAACTCTGCTAGAGAACTGTTCTCAGTTGTCACCACGTTGTCCACTCCTTCCACAGGTTCCGGGGTTGAACCCTCTCAGACTTTTTGTAATGCTCTGTCCACCTTTTTTATTACTAAGGTGGCAGACATATACTCATCCTTTTGAAGGGGATATAAGGACCCGACCCAGAGTTTGCACTAGGGAGGAATTAACACCTCAACACGATCACGATCTTCTCCCCTTTTTTGCCTCCACTACGCAAGACCACATCAGCAGGCTCATTCTTTCTATTAAGTCTGGCTCCCCCCTGGACCCTTGCCCTCCTTCTGTGATGGCTAATCTTAGCGAAGTGATCTCGCGACCACTTATGGAAATTTGCAACACCGCATTCCAAACTGGTCAATATCCAACCTCTTGGAAGAAGGCGGTGATTAAACCCCTTTTGAAAAAACCCTCCCTGGACCCTACAGCTGTGGCTAGCTATAGACCAATTGCGTGTCTCCCCTTTCCTGCCAAAATATGCGAATCCTTGATGAACAAACAACTGTCGGAGTTCGTCGATACTCACCAACTTCTCGACGAAACGCAGTTTGGTTTCAGGAAAGGGCATGGAACTGAGACCGCATTAATAAAAGCCTCAGATGAGATTAGAGCCATCATGGATCAGGGAGGTGTGGCCGTCCTGATTCTCTTGGATCTGTCTGCGGCCTTTGACAAGGTCGACCATGCTATTTTGGTCGACCGTGTCACAGCCCTGGGGATAAACGGCATGGCCAGGGATCTCATTTCATCTTTCCTGGCCAACCGTACCCAGACAGTGAAGTTGGGTGATTTCTACTCTCCTGTCTCTGCACTCCCTTGTGGAGTCCCACAGGGCTCCTCGCTAAGTCCAACGCTATTTAATATCTATGTAGCGGACTTAGCGAGGGTAATAAAGGCCCATGGGCTGCGACTGACATCTTACGCAGATGACACCCAACTGGTCCTGGCAATCCACAAGGACGGCCCAGTGGTGGCAACTAACTTCCAAAAGGCCATGCTTGCTGTTAGCACCTGGATGGCCTCCAATTGTTTGAGGCTCAACTCGGACACAACCGAGATTATGGTCCTCCATCTGGTGGCCTGTCCAGTTGGGTTCTCCACCTGTCCCGGTGGAAAAGGTTAGAAACCTGGGAGTTATTTTTGATAGCAAGTTGTCATTCAGCCCTCATGTCAACAAGGTGGTGTCATCTGCGTTCTTTATTTTAAAGAAAATCAAAAAATTACTGCCTTACCTCCCTACCTCAGCGGGGAAGACCCTAGTTTCCACCTTAGTATTTTCAAAAATTGATTACGGGATTGCCCTCTTTCTAAATACTCAGAAACACGTCCTATCAAAGCTTCAGTCGATACAGAATGCGGCGGCAAGGATTCTTCTTGATATCCCCCGTCGCCAGTCCACCACTCCCGTCATTCGTCATTTGCATTGGCTAAAAGTAGAGAACCAAATTAAATTCAAGGCCCTCTGTATTGCCTATAAGGCAGTGCATGGCGTCGGACCTAAGTTTCTGACAGAAGCTTTTCAGCTGTATACCCCCAGGAGGCAGCTTAGATCTGCTAACATCTGCTCTCTTCCAGTGCCTCGTACAAGAACTGTTACATGGGGAGACAGGCGTTTTCTGGTGGCTACACCCAAACTGTGGAACTCACTGCCATTGGCGATTAAAACTGCCCCCAATTTGATGAGCTTCCGTAGGCTCTTAAAAACATGGCTGTTTAACCAGTAGAGTTGCTGTCTGATCGTAATTAGCTTCCATATGCGCCGAGACACCTTCGGGTATTTGTATGCGCAATAAAAATCTCGAAAATAAATAAATAAACAGACCATAATCAGATGTCAAAAGCCCAGTCGGACTGCATTCAACCTAATATCCCAGCGTCCTATGGAATCCAAGTATTCCTTCGCTTTAATCTCCGAGGAGAAAAAGACAGTTTTCCCATCATTAATAATTTTCAGCTGCGCCGGACTTATTAAATAAGCCTGAAGCTTCTTGTCCTGAAAGGTTTTAATCAAACACCTTAGCCGCCAACGTCTCTCCACCGTCGCGTGACAGAAATCCGGCTTTACAAAGAACAGAAACCCATCACAATTCCTTTTAGCATTAGATCTTGCTATATCCGAGATGGCTTTGCGCAGGATGAAGTTTCCAAGAAAGATCAATATCGCCCTGGGTTTATCCCCCTCCTTCGGGTTCCTGCTGACTTTAAACAGAGTACGGTGAACTCTCTGCAGCTCTGATGCCCAATTCCAGCTAGTGAGCTCGGGGAATGCCTTTTCAAAAAGCCTGATTATAAATGCCCTGACATCGGCCCCCTCTGCCCCCTCCGGAATTCCCAGGATCCTTGGGTTGTTCCGGCAGAGCCTGTTCTCCATCTCCTCTAGCTTCCATTGTATATCAACAACCTGGGAGCTTTGAGCGTTCACCTTAGCTACAGCCACCTCCACCTCCGCCTCAGTAGACACAATTCTATATTCAAGGTTAGAGACTCTATTGCCAGTATTCACACAGGCCTTAGACAACTTCCTGACGACACCCCTCATTTTCCTCATCGCAGCCTGTGATTTCCGATTTTCTTGTCGTGTCTTCTCCCTAAGGGCGATAATTTCCTGGTGAATTGTCTCCAATAAAGTCATTTGTGCCATCTCAATATCCGTACTGCCATTTGCAGGGACAGACTGATCCAACTGTAGTTCACCTTGGGGCCCCCCTGATTCTTTACCCTCACTACAGGTACTTTCAATGCGGTGGCCGGCTTTTCAATCTCCGGATCGCTCTCTGAGTCCCCGAAGGAGCTACAGTCTCCCTCCTCCTCATCCTCAGTCCTCTCCCCTCCATCCGAGGCCGAGATAAAGGCTTCGCTCTGAGCCCCATGCCCACCTCCACCGGCCTCATCTCCTTGTTCCAAGAGAGCATGCTGCTCCCTTCCTCCAATACCGCTGGGACCTTGTGCCAGTACTTGAAGATGAGGATCGACTAGCTACCCAGCTATCTCCCTCAGAGATGCATCAGAGTATCCAGAGATGATTCCCACTTTTGGCGACTTCAGCTTGCCCTGGGCAGCAATCACTATCATGGGAGTCTCACTTCCTGAGGGGATAGCCCCATCCACAGCCCCATCCATATTGCCATCCAAAATGCCGTCCATCTCTACCTGGGGTGATAGCTGAGTCTGAGTATCAGTCTTACTGTCAGAGGCACTAATTTCCAATACACCGGATACCTCCCCTGCTAAAGTCCTGGGTACGGCCTCCGGTTCCTTCTCCTTACCGGGTTTGTTGAATAAATTAGCTATCGAGGCGGTAGTCTGCCTGGTCCGTACAACAGTCTCCCGTACTGGTGAGGGCTCTCCCGTAGCTCTCACAGAGCCCTCCACCCGCTGATTTTTCTTTTTTGCAGCAGCTTTCGACATTTGGTTTAATTTTGGAGCCATACTCTCCCGAAAATCTTCTGTCTGCAGACCAAACCCGCTCGAGTGTACGGGTTGTTTGATGTCAACACACTCCGACCCACGCCCAGAGCTCCAGCGAAATCGAAGCCTTCTCACACGACTCCGCCCTCCAACCAACGTCTGACGCTGCAGGCTGGGAGAGAGAGCAACCAGCACGGCCGATAGCTCTCGCAGCAGTCGGGACGCTGAACCACGACAGGAGAGCGTTGTAATCATGCCTTGGGACACCTGCTTTCTCCGTTCCAATCCAGCGCAGAATCGACGATGCAGTACGTGATATTAAACTAGGGCTGCATATCGTTAGGTTCCACTCTACTGCCAGCCCTCACCACACCATCGCAACAGCCACAACTAAGCGGCCGCCATATTTGCTCACATAATAACCGCATCGTCTGCAAATGCCCGGATCGGTAGTGAGGCTTGTGGGAAAATTGGGATATCTGCCTAGATCCTTTTAGTGCAGCTTCCACCACATTTGTATATAGCAAGAACAGGAATGGGGCAAGTACACAGCCTTTCCTAACAACTTGCCTCTTCTGGAAAGACCTAGTACATTCTCCCTTACAGCCTTACCAAATTCTTGCAGTCACCTGTGTGTCCATTTCCCAAAATATGTTAATCAATTGAGAATCAATACCCATCTCTAACATTGTGAGGCATAGCTTTACATGGCTTACCCCGTCAAAGGCTGCTGATAGATCAATGAAAGCCATGTGAATGCAACCTCCCTTGGCTTTTGAATACTTTGCAATAGTCATGGTAAGATTTTGGCATTGATCAATTGTACCTTGTCCTTTCTGGAATCCATACTGAGTTGGCATTAAAATAGCTTTTTTCCTCACCCACTCTTATAGCCTGTTCAGTAAATCACAGCCTAACAATTTTCCAGTACAATCCAGAATGGAAATCGGGCGATAATTCCGGGGATTGGCTTTATCACCTTTCTTATGTAGTAAACCTATAAAGCTTGTTTTCCACGACTGGAGAGGTCCTTACTTAGTAATTTCATTAAATACAGTGTTTAACAAAGGGGCCCACAATTCTTGATATTCCAGAAAAAAGTCAATGGGAACCACATCTGGGCCAGGCAGTTCTCACCTCCTCTAGGCTAAAAATCAGTGGTTCACCTGAGAGAACCATGGGATCAAAAGAATCACCACTCACCGTACTACTGCATCAAAAATGCATTTAAAGTGCAACATCCATGCATCCTCGTCTACATAGTTGTCCAGATTTGTATCCAAGGTACTTTTATAATAGGGGGCGTTCACAACATTCCAAAAGTCCCTACAATTGTTAGAGGAGGCTGTTTTGACTAGATCTTCCCACCTGTTGTGTTTCATCTCCACTTCCCTATTCTTACTTGCTCTCTTAGGGCCCGATTCACAGAACTAACTTAAGACAAAATCCTAAACTTACTACTTTTGGTATTCACAGCAGTTAGGATTTTGTATTAGGACAGACTTAAGACAAAATCCTAACTTAAGTCTGTCTTAAGTCTGTCTTAATATAAACTTAAGACAAAATCCTAACTTCTTTAAATACCAAAAGTAGTAAGTTTAGGATTTTGTCTTAAGTTAGTTCTGTGAATCGGGCCCTTATATTTCAGATGTAAGTTCTTAATAAGGGACTGATCTCTAGGAGAAGCCTTAAGGGCCTCATGAAGAACTTGGAGGGCTTGAGAAAAAACCTTGTCAAACCAACCAAGTACCCAATTTTTCTTGCTTGCAATTGTCCTGGTTACAGATATTTTGACTTTCTTAAGTACGTCTAAAAAGTTGGGAATTAAAGTGCCGGGTTCTAAATTTGGGTCTAGACATTTCATTATCATGTCTAATTGCTGTGTTGTTTCTTTCTTGTCTATTCTGTCCCACTTTAACTGGTACCCATTTTGTCTAGCTAAGAGTGGTTTGGAGGTCCTTACTGGGTGCCTACAGTAAACACCTACACCAGTGGCCTCGAGCAGCAATAGCGCGTGGTCGCTAAAATTAAAAAATTGTGTAAGGGTATGGGGAACATTACCACAGGAGTGGGCAGAAGCGATTATAAAGTCGATTGTCGAACCCGTGATTGCCGCGGAAAAATGTTTTATCTAAACTGCCTCCGACTGACTCTCTTTTATATCATATTTCTAGGTCCCAGGTGGTCAGCAGTCAAATATTTTTTTATTTTGGCTTAACAACCCATAAAAGAAGCAACCATACAAATCGTTAGGGTGTCATTTTGAGTTGAGAGGGTATTTCAGTAAGCAAATGTACAAGTAAATATAAAAACGCTCAAGTTGACACGATAACGTGATATTGGCATCAAATGAATAAAACAATTTCACACAATTCATGACTTTAGTCTCTGTTAGACTCGGCTGTCTCTAGTTTGCAGAGGTATACACTTCTGACAAATAGGGACTCACCTCCTCTAGTCAGGGCAAGGGGATCACACACTTAGATAACCCCTGCTCACCCCCTCGGTAGCTTGGCAAAGCAGATAGGCTTATCTCAGAGGCAGTGCGTTAAGCATTTACGACCACATGCAGTAATAAAGTGAAGACACTACAAATGGACACAACACAGTAGTATTATAAAAATACGAATGTTTATATAAGGCTTAGCACAAGACCAAATAACGACAAAAATATACCACAATCTTAATAATTACTCTTGGAAGGAAAAATAATAGTTCAAGCGTAGTTTCTTCTTAGCACAAAGTCTTTAGTATCAAAAGCAACTCTTCTTCTTGAGATCACAGTTCTTGGCAACAATGTAACCCTCACAGGAGTCACACGACGTCGAGGCAAAAGTTAATCCAAAGGTTCGGCGTCGACCGCGAGGAGCGCTACGTCAAGCCCGGAGTCACACGGACCCCCAACAACACAGTACCTTAGGAAAATGAAGCACACGATGATCAGCTGCGTCGAGCAATCCGGCATCGCGTCTTCAGTGTTGATCAGGCCTCAGTATTCGTCGATGTCGATGATGGTGTTGCAAGCGTGAGCAGCGCTCACGGCATCGAGAGGGCTCGAAGTCGATGCGATCAGCAGTGGTGCAGACACGAGGTCACTTGGTGCTGGAGCCAAACTCACTACTCACTGGCGTTGCTGCTGGCATCGATCGGATCCAGCAACAAGCACTTTTAGCAGATGAAGTCCTTTAGCCCTGTGACTTCAACAGGAGGCTGGCACTCTTCCAGCCCTTGGAGATTTCCTTAGCAAAGTTTGAGAGTACACACTCAGTTCCTCTCTCCTGGTTCCTTGGCAAAAATAAAGAAGCAACTGCAGGATTCCCCCCAACAAACAGCACACTGGCAGAAGGGGTAGGCAAGTCCTTGGATCAGCAGGCTTCTTGTCCTTGGTTCCGGTTCCTTGTCAGAATTGATCTAAAGTCTTGATTCAGGGGTCCTTCTCTTATACCCCTTTTCGGCTCTGATCCCTTTGTCCATGCAGGGGAACTCCCCCTCATTCCGGGTCTGTGGTGGGTGTAGCCAGGTGGTGACACCTGGCCGACTCACGGTGCAGGGCTGGGTCCTCAGACACCCAGCAGGAGGTGGAGCCAGTATTGTCACTGGCAGGAGCAGAGCTATCCGTCGCTCGGCAGGAGGTGGAGCCAGCATTGTATCAAGCAGGGCAGGCTATCAGGAGCTACTCTTCCCCTACTCTCAATGCAGATGCACCACTCATCCCCCACTGACTCATTCAGAACTCTGGAGCCACCCAGCTCCTGTCACACACACACCAAACCAGCAGAAACCAGAAATAGTTAGACAAGAATATAGCAACTTTCTAAAAGTGCTATTTTCAAACCCAGAGTCCAAAAACCATCCACACCAATGGATGCGTGATTAAACCCCGAGTTCAGGGATACCAAACTCGACATTGGACCATGCTCCCCGAGCCAGCTAGGATTATAGCATTAATAACCCCGGCAGCCCATTCTAACTAATGGAGAGCAGGTTACCTCACAATAGTGAAAAACGAATATGGTTGTAATTCACTATTAGGACATGCCAACTTAGTCAGGCTTGTCCTAACTTATACTTACAATGCACCCTGCCCTCGGGCCTACCATAGGGGTGACTAACATGAAGTTAAGGGAAGGTTTAGGGACTGGCAAGTAGGTGTACTTGCGCAGTCAGCGCGACAGTACCAGACTGCACGTAGGTCTAGCAATGGCAGACCTTCAGACATACTTTTACTAGGCCGCTTTTGTAGGTGGCACAACATGTGCTGCAAGCCCACGAGCAGCATTTGTATTTACAAGCCCTGGCACTCCCGGTGCACTAGACTAGGGACTGACAGTAAACGAAATAAGCCAAACATGGAATTCAATCAATACAGTAATTTAACATAGGGAGCACTTGCACCGCGGCACTGATTAGCAGTGGCACAGCGCCCAGAGCGATATACCAGCAAAAACATCGTAAACAGAGGAGGCAAACTGAAAAAATGGAGGAGAGACGCAAGCCAATGATGTCAGGTCTAACACGTGTCCCCTCCAGCTGAAATGTGGGGAGAGCTACCCTTAACCTAGGGAGTCCTCATCACTAAGGCGGAAAAATCTGGACAGACCATCAGCATTGGCGTGATCTGTACCAGGGAAATGGACCACCTCAACAGCTTTGGATTCTCACCCCTCATCTGCATCAACCATCTGAGGGGCCTGTGGTCTGTCTGAACCCAGAAGTGAGTCCCAAACAGGTAGGGTCTTAGCTTCTTCAGCGCCCAGACCACAGCAAATGCTTCTCGCTCTATCGCACTCCACCTCTGTTCCTGGGAAGTAACCTCCTACTGATGAAGGCTACGGGTAAGTCTCGGCCCTCTTCATTTACCTGAGCTAGAACAGCTCCCACGCCATGCTCTGAAGCGTCCGTCTGGAAAAGTCGGGTGCCTGGAGTATAGGTGCCGTACACATTGCAGTTTTCAGGGTGTCGAAGGCCGTTTGACAGGCGTCAGTCCAAATCACATTTCGCGGCTGCTTCCTGGAAGTCAGCGACGTCAAGGGGTGCACAATGTTACCGTAATCCTTGACGAACCTCCTGTAGTAACCCGTGAGTCCTAGGAAGGCTCTCACCTGCATTTGGGTTTTGGGCGGTGCCCAAGCCAGGATGGTATCGATCTTGGGTTGCAGGGGGGCCACCTTGCCGCTCCCTACTTGGTGCCCCAAGTACACCACTGAACCCTGCCCAATCTGGCACTTACTGGCTTTGATTGTGAGGCCTGCTCTGCGCAGGGCCAACAACGCTTCCTGGAGGTGGCGCAAGTGTTCCTCCCAGCTGGCGCTGAACACTGCGATGTCGTCCAGGTAGGCGGCACTGAAGTCCTCCAGTCCAGCCAAGACCTGGTTGACCAACCTCTGGAAGGTGGCAGGGGCATTCTTCATCCCAAAGGGTATAACCCGGAACTGGTTGAGCCCATCTGGCGTGGACAATGCTGACCTCTCTTTTGCCCTCTCAGTTAAGGCGATCTGCCAGTACCCAGACGTTAGATCAAACGTAGATCAAACGTACTAAGGTACCGGGCAGCCCCCAACCGATCTATGAGCTATTCAGCTCTGGGGATGGGGTGCGCGTCAGTCTTCGTGACTGAATTGAGTCCTCGGTAATCCACACAGAACCGAAGTTCTGGTGAAGTACCAGGCGCCGCAGCCTTCGGGACCATGACCACTGGGCTGGCCTAAGGACTGCTAGAGGACTCAACCACCCCTAAGGCAAACATTTTGGATACCTCCTCCTTAATGTATGCTCTGACCTTGTCAGTCACCCTGTAAGCCTTGTGCTTCACAGGAGGACTGTCCCCGGTGTCCACATCATGGACACACCAGTGAGTGACACCAGGAATCAAGGAAAACAGATCAGGGAATTGTCCCAACAGTTGGCGACAATCTTGCTGTTGCTCAAGGGTCGGTGTGTCAGAGAGGACCACACCATCCACTGACCCATCTTGCTCTTTTGCATACAGGAGGTCAGGAAGAGGCTCACTCTCCTCCTCCATTCCAGCATCTGTAGCTAGGAGCATGCCCACTTCGGACCTTTCTAAGTGGGGCTTTAACCGGTTGACATGCAGGACCCTCAAGGGGTTCCTGGGAGATTTCAAGTCCACCAAGTAGGTGACATCGCTCTTCTTCTCCACAACCTTAAACAGTCCAGTCCACCTGTCCTTGAGCGCACAAGGTTCCACAGGGGACATGACCCAAACTTCCTGACCAGGCTGAAGTTCGACCAGAGTGGCATTCAGGTCGTACCACTGCTTCATCTCTTCCTGGCTGGCCTCCAGGTTTGCCTGAGCAAGATCTCTGAAGCGCCTAGTCTGGTTCCTAAAGGCCAGCATGTAACTGTGTACATCCTGGGGAGGTTTCCTGGGAGATTGCTCCCAGCCTTCTTTGACCAGACTCAAAGGTCCTCTTACCGGGTGACCATACAAAAGCTCAAAGGGGCTGAACCCTAGAGACTTCTGCGGCACCTCTCGGTAAGCAAACAGCAGGCATGGCAAGAGGACGTCTCATTTACGCCTCATTGGTTCTTCAAGACCCATGATCATGCCTTTAAGGGTCCGGTTGAATCTCTTACCCAGCCCATTACCTAGAGAGTGGTAAGGAGTGGTGAACTTGTAGGTTACCCCACACTCCTTCCACAGAGACTTCATATAATTGGAAATTAAGTTGGTGCCCCGGTCTGACACCACCTCTCTGGGGAACCCCATTCAGGAGAAAACACCCATCAGTGCCCGTGCCACCACGGGGGCCGTCACTGTTCTGAGAGGGATGGCTTCCGGGTACCGTGTGGCATGGTCCACCAAGACCAGGATGAACCTGTTGCCCAGGGCTGTCTTGGGGTCCAGGGGCCCAACAATGTCAATCCCCACCCGGTCAAAGGGGGTACTGACAACCGGAAAAGGTTGGAGGGGAGCCTTCTGCTTCCTTCTGCTTTTCCCACTTGCCTTGCAAGTGTGACAGGTTTTACAATGGATGTCTACATCCCTTCTCATCTGGGGCCAATAAAAATGGGTGACAAGCCTGTCATAGGTCTTGTCCTGCCCCAGATGTCCAGCTAACGGAACGTCATGAGCCAAACCCAGTAGGAAGGCTCTGAAGCGCTGGGGTACCACCAGCACACGGGCTGACCCAGGCTCAGCAGCCTTAGGCTCGCTATACAGGAGGTCGTTCTCCCAGTAGACAAAATGCGATCCTGACTGATCACCTGAGGTTTGGGCTGAGGCCTGCTGCCTCATACCCACAAGAGAAGGGCACACTTTCTGTTCTGCAACAAATTCTTCCCTGGAGGGATCACCATCCTGCTGCCAGTGGGTCAGCTCGGGCAGGTCTCCCAGTTCAGCAACTTGTTCCCCTGTGGGCTCCAGGGCATTCGCCTCGGGGTCTACCTCCTCCTGGACCACGGGAACAGTGGGGGCCGGTTTCCCACGCCTCCTGCCTCTTCTCTTCACAGCTGGGTCCTGGGCCGTAGTTTCAGGCTCCGGGACCCCATCAACACCTGTACTTGCTGTCATCGATCGAGTGGTCGCACACACCCACTCTGGCACACCCAACATTTTCAAATGTGATGCTTGCTCCACCTTAGCCCAAGGGGAGTCTTCCAAATCATTGCCCAGGAGACAATCAACAGGCATGGCGGGCCTCACAGCAACCTGAAGAGTACCTGAAACTCCCCCCATTCAAAGGAAACTTGAGCCACCTCACACTCTTTCTGGGAGTTGTCGGCAGCTATCACGGGGTAGAATGCGTGGGGAACGACCTGCTCTCTGGACACCAAGTGACACTTGACAGCTGTCACACTCGCTCCGGTGTCTCTGAGAGCCTCCACTCTATGGCCATTAATGGTCACCCACTGCCTATATTTATTAGTGTTACTAGGCAGCGGGGGTGGCGGGACCATTTCCATATCTCCTAGCGAGACCAGGGACAACTCTGCGGGACCCCTCCCACCATGGGCAACCATCTCCTCCCCTCCCAGGGCTACACTCGCCAACTGACGGGGGGTGCACATGGTGGTGCATTCGAGTCCCTCATGGGACACCGGGGATCATAAAAACGATGTCCCACCTGCTTACAAACATAGCAGGTCATGGGGCCCCTATGAACAGGTTTACCTGTCGGGGCTCCGGGTTTCCTCACAGGGGGAGGCTGGGAACCCTTCCCTTGGTTCCCTTGGGGATTACTTTGGGGCCCTTTCTGGGACTCCTTCTGTTTGCCCTTGTCCCCCCCACTCATCTGCTGGGGACCCTGCCCACCTTTGGCTGAGTCTCCCACTGGACCCTTGTGGACCCTGGTACTGACCCAGCGGTCCGCCTCCTCAGCAAGTTTTCTAGGATTAGATATCTTGCTATCAATAAAGTGCTGGCGCAGCTCTGGAAAACAGTTATTCGACAAGTGCTCCCAAGCAAACAAATCATAAAGAGCTTCGTAACTTTCTACTTTGCTGCCCTTTACCCAACCATCCATGGCTCTGCAAAAATATGACACCTACTCCACCCACGTCGTACCAGGCAACTTCTTACATTCTCTAAAAGCTTGTCTGTACTTCTCGGGGGTCAAGCCATACCTCAACATTAAAGCATCCTTCATATGAGTAACCGACATCCTATCCTCCATAGGCATATCTAACAGGGTATCTCTCCCCTCATTCACAAAGCGACCCCACAACCCCGCTCCCCAATCTTTCTCAGGGACCCGGTGGGCCAACAATGCTAACTCATATGCTTTAAACCATTGACCAATATCTTCATTCTTATGATAATCTTTGATCACATCTTTAGGAAAATAACACCTACTTTCTGCAGGCACAGATGGGATGCTGCCACCAGAGGGATTCAATTCTAAGGTTTTAGCTTGGAGCTCTATCTCCCTCAACCTTGTGTCATGCTCCAAAGCTAACTTTTCTCTTTCAAACTCCAACCTTTTGATCTCCATATCAGCTTTTCTCCTACCTCTTGCATTTTCTATCTCCAACTGCCCATTTATCTTAAGTTTTGCCATTTCCATGTTGTATGCATGCTCCTTCTCCCTTTCTTCTCTTTCTTCAGGAGAAAGACCTTTGGAGGAAACACTGCTACCGGTAGAGGACACGGCCCCATTCACTGGTACCTCCTCCTCCCCTTCCACTGGCGGTACCATCACCGGATCAGTGGGATCTCTGGCCTCTAACCAGGCCTGCAATGCTTTGAGATAGTCTTCCTTCACCTTGAGGCCTGTGGTAGGGACTTTAAACTGCTTGCAAAAGGATTTCAGGTCCTGTAACTTGTAGTCCTTTATCTTTGCCTTATCAAATCCCTCCACAACAACAACAGGGGTAGTGACTCCGGCGTCACTCATGGTCTAAACTGGCAGTGTTCAAAAAATCAAGCTTCAGAAAAGCGGAGAACAAAAATAGGATCCTACCAACTAGATTGTGGCTGCACTACGGTCTGCTTTCACTATGTAGCGTACACTAATCACTGCACATGGGTCGTAAACGCAAAGTTCAAATCCTTAACGCTGACCCACCAATGTTAGACTCGGCTGTCTCTAGTTGGCAGAGGTATACACTTCTGACAAATAGGGACTCACCTCCTCTAGTCAGGGCAAGGGGATCACACACTTAGATAACCACTGCTCACCCCCTCGTTAGCTTGGCAAAGCAGATAGGCTTATCTCAGAGGCAGTGCGTTAAGCATTTACGACCACCTGCAGTAATAAAGTGAAGACACTACAAATGGACACAACACAGTAGTATTATAAAAATACGAATGTTTATATAAGGCTTAGCACAAGACCAAATAACGACAAAAATATACCACAATCTTAATAAGTACTCTTGGAAGGAAAAATAATAGTTCAAGCGTAGTTTCTTCTTAGCACAAAGTCTTTAGTATCAAAAGCAACTCTTCCTCTTGAGATCACAGTTCTTGGCAACAATGTAACCCACACAGGAGTCACACGACGTTGAGGCGCCGCGTCTTCGGTGTCAATCAGGCCTCAGTAGTCGTCGATGTCGATGATGGTGTTGCAAGCGTGAGCAGCGCTCACGGCGTCGAGAGGGCTCAAAGTCGATGCGATCAGCAGCGGTGCAGAAACGAGGTCACTTGGAGCTGGAGCCGAACTCACTACTCACTGGCGTTGCTGCTGGCATCGATCGGGCCCGGCGGCCGGTGTCGAGGAAGCGGGACACTGGAGCCGTTACTCACGATGTCGAGCTCGATTCAGCGGCGTCCGTCGGCGTCGAGATTGCTGGATTCTTTCAGAGGTGCTGGATTCTCAAGTTCCAGCAACAAGCACTTTTAGCAGATGAAGTCCTTTAGCCCTGTGACTTCAACAGGAGGCTGGCACTCTTCCAGCTCTTGGAGATTCCCTTAGCAAAGTTCGAGAGTACACACTCAGTTCCTCTCTCCTGGTTCCTTGGCAAAAATAAAGAGGAAACTGCAGGATACCCCCCAACAAACAGCACACTGGCAGAAGGGGTAGGCAAGTCCTTGGATCGGCAGGCTTCTTGTCCTTGGTTACGGTTCCTTGTCAGAATTGATCTAAAGTCTTGGTTCAGGGGTCCTTCTCTTATACCCCTTTTCGGCTCTGATCCCTTTGTCCATGCAGAGGAACTCCCCCTCATTCCGGGTCTGTGGTGGGTGTAGCCAGGTGGTGACACCTGGCCGACTCACGGTGCAGGGCTGGGTCCTCAGACGCCCAGCAGGAGGTGGAGCCAGTATTGTCACTGGCAGGAGCAGAGCTATCCGTCGCTCTGCAGGAGGTGGAGCCAGCATTGTATCAGGCAGGGCAGGCTATCAGGAGCTACTCTTCCCCTACTCTCAATGCAGATGCACCACTCATCCCCCACTGACTCATTCAGAACTCTGGAGCCACCCAGCTCCTGTCACACACACACCAAACCAGCAGAAACCAGAAATAGTTAGACAAGAAAATAGCAACTTTCTAAAAGTGCTATTTTCAAACCCAGAGTCCAAAAACCATCCACACCAATGGATGCGTGATTAAACCCCGAGTTCAGGGATACCAAACTCGACATTGCACCATGCTCCCCGAGCCAGCTAGGATTATAGCATTAATAACCCCGGCAGCCCATTCTAACTAATGGAGAGCAGGTTACCTCACAATAGTGAAAAACGAATATGGCTGTAATTCACTATTAGGACATGCCAACTTGGTCAGGCTTGTCCTACCTTATACTTACTATGCACCCTGCCCTCGGGCCTACCATAGGGGTGACTAACATGAAGTTAAGGGAAGGTTGAGGGACTGGCAAGTAGGTGTACTTGCGCAGTCAGCGCGACAGTACCAGACTGCACGTAGGTCTAGCAATGGCAGACCTTCAGACATACTTTTTCTAGGCCGCTTTTGTGGGTGGCACAACATGTGCTGCAAGCCCAGGAGCAGCATTTGTATTTACAAGCCCTGGCACTCTCGGTGCACTAGACTAGGGACTGACAGTAAACCAGATAAGCCAAACATGGAATTCAATCAATACAGTAATTTAACATAGGGAGCACTTGCACACTGATTAGCAGTGGCACAGCGCCCAGAGCGATATTCCAGCAAAAACATTGTAAACAGAGGAGGCAAACAGAAAAAATGGAGGAGAGACTCAAGCCAATGATGTCAGGTGTAACAGTCTCTCTAACATGATTATGGAAATAAAGTGCAAGAGCATCATCCAGATTTGTGTAAATCAGTGTCCAGTTGACATAAAGTGCAAGAGCATCATCCAGATTTGTGTAAATCAGTGTCCAGTTGACAGCCAGTAGAGAAAGAAGGGGGAATTACCCCTAGTTAAAAAACAAAGCTCTGGCACTAGTCACAAAACAGAATAAAATACATAAAATACAGCCATAATAACAATAGTTAAGAGTTATAAAAGTAGCAGCATGAACTAGTTGGTGCAATCTAGATTGATCAGCACACTCTATTTTCGCTGTTCATGCCGATCGGCCCTTGTAGCTGTGCCTTCGTTCTAATTGCCCAAAAATGGCCTAGGAATTTTGCAGTGGCACAAGCAAAAAGGGGTCTAGCATCTGATTTTAGTATCCGTAGGGCAACTTTAGAGCTTCAAGTCCCTAATTGCCTGCATTCAGGAGCTAGCCATTTGCTTCTTGGCTTAGAGTATGCTTTACAGGCAAAAAGTAAAGCCCGATAGGTTCACGTGGACATGGGCAAGAGGGACAGCCCTTGGGTTAAACTTTGTTGTTCTGCCAGGATTTGGTGAAGGCATTAATAGGTAGGCTGCCATGTCTAAACCGTGTATACAGCTTCTTATCAGCTGGCACCTAAATGATGTCAAAGTAGCTTTCTAGATGGTAATTCGATTTCAGATCGGTGAAAGCATCTGCTAGGCTGCCAAGTTGAATTTTCCGAAGGTTGTTCTCTTCGACCCAAGCCCAATACAGATGCTTTACTTGACTTCTTGTATGTGAAGGTGAATGGCAGATAGGCTGGGTTGGCAAGCCAATACTAGACCGAAGGGCATTTAGTTGTTTAATCCAGCTGATTTTATTAGTGGTGTCCAAGTGGGAGATCTCACAGAAAGCACCTACACAGTGTGCCAGGTCAGGAGTGGAGGCCAATATATGCCAAAACAACAGTGGGCAGAGCCTCACTAGATCATTGATGGACTTAACACCCAAATCAAGCTTAAGAGGGAAGAGGGGTGTGCTTGGAGAAGGATATCAGGCTCCTGAGAAACTTATTTTCCACAGTTACGAGCTCATTGGAGGGTGCTATGCCCCACAGCTCTGCTCCAAAAAGGGCACTACTCAAGGCCTCACAGTTGTACTGTTTAAGGGCAGGGACTACGGGCTTGGTGTATGACAAACAATGATCCTTCTTCAAAGCCCAGGTAAGCTGGGTAAATTTCAAGGAGACCTTGTCTAAGTGTCTCTTCCAAGCCGTTCCCACCGATTATTTAATACCCAAGTAATCGAAGGAGCTAACCCTTTCAAGCGGGATGTTGTCCAGAAGTATGTTTCCCTTGGAAGATTTGTGCTGGTTAAACATCATTAGCTTGGTTTTAGTGGTGTTTATGACCAAGCCCCTCTCATCGCAAAATGCCCGAAAATGTTTTTAAAGCCTTTGGAGACCCATGAGAGATTTGGAAATTAGTAGGGTATCGTCGGTAAATAACAACGTAGCAATTTTTTGGTTCGCTAAAGATGGAGCGTCTGCAGGTTGGGAGCACAACATGTCTGCTACCTGGTTGACGTACAGGGAGAAAAGGGTTGGGGCCAATACACATCCCTGGTGGAGCCCCCGTTGGATCGTGATTGCCTCAGTAAGTTGTCCCTGGTTTCCCCACTTCACCCAGTCTATTTAAGCTGTTTCTGTGCTCATTGTGCATAAAGGGCACAATTGAATCCCCCTGTGTATGTCCTATACCACAAAGCAATTCAGATATGTGAGGACATGTTTGAGCTTTAGAAATATCTACCCATAGAATGTTATGGTCCTTAGCTGACAATGCCCTTATACATTTTGGGAGCTCCTTCTAGGGAATCCACAGTTGACGCCATGCTACCGCTGAAATTATTGTTGTAGTAATTTATAATGGCCTAAGTTTCCTGAAGCCAAAAAATGTCTCTGCCCTCCAACATTGAAGCCGACTCTGGTGAAACCTGCTTATTAGCTTATTAGCTATTAGCTAATTAGCTATTTGCAATACATATTTACCAGATCCCATTATTTCCACAGAGGCCAATGGTTCTCTACTACTTAGTTGTTCAAGGTCACCTCCTACATTACCAATATGGCCACCCACTGCTGGTTCAGTGTGGATCGTACAAGTCAGTGCCTCTGGGATGTTAAAAAGCTCCCTAGGGCTGTTAGCATTTACTAATTAACCTTCCCTTATTAGTCAATCACACGACTTTAGGTCGGCCTGGGGCGAGAATCTATTGGACAACTTGTACAGTCTCTCAAATCTTTGATGGATTAAACTGTCCTGAGTTGCAGACATTAAGTGGCCTCTGGGTTGATTCAACATTCTCCAGTTGTTAACTACTTGGCGCTGACACAGTATGGTTTGTGTTGTGGGTTTGTAAAAATATGCTAAGTGGGAAACAGTAATTTTTAAATTAGGAGGGGAGGGACTATTGCAAACCTCAATTAAGTCTCTTGCCGCATACTGGTTATTAAAATTCACAACCACACAGTCCCCACGGAAGGCCCCACCCAACGTACCCTCCTAGCCATAATAAAATGTGTATCTAAACTTGTTCCCCGTAGGCCAAGCCCTTTGGCTCAAAAACGAAACCAATGAAGGACTTTTGCCATTAATTGGTCGGTCGTTTCTCTCTGACCCCTATTCAATGGGGACATATCAACTTGAACAAAAGACATAGTGGAGGGCTGCTGGAGGAAGATCTAAAGTGTGAGGTTCCTTCATACCTGTTGCGGCAGGCACCTGATTAAAGGCTGTCCCCCATACTTGTCCAATAAGGCCTGTTGGATTACAATGGCCCTGGGGTGTCAGACCACCCTCTATACAGGTGTTGTTGGTGCCCTGAGTACTACTATGTGCAAACTCCTCCGGCAAAGAGGGCAAAGTGGGCAGGGTATGTGAGGGGCTGGGGGCAAGATGTGTGGGAGTTATTGTCCTCCCCACCGGTGTGGTTACGGCTTCTCCCCAAGGCTGCAGGCTCCAACAGTGGAAATGTGGCTACAAGCACCACGTGGTCATGGCAGACTTTTAAGCGTGTGTGGAGGCAAAGGAGTGTGGGAGTTGTAGTCCCCAGTGGTGTGGTCACAGCTTCCCCCAAGGCTGCATGCTCCAACAGTGGCTATGCAGCTACAAGCTAGTATAAGTACATGGGCTCCGACCCCATACTTTTGAAATAAATAGGATCTCACTGGTAACCAGTTTCAGTTAGGGTGCTCTACTCATTAGGGGTAGTAGTACAAAAACTAAATTAACAAGGGTCCCCTTTTGTTTCTTCTCCTCTTACTTAAGAAATAATTATTTTCTAATATTTGGGCATACTGACTTTTCGACTTTAACTTTTATATTTGGACAGACTCTTTTTCTATTACCTTCGACTGGGGTCATTATTTGGCAAACGGTACAGTAATTCCCTGTATTGAGACCAGGATCTATCAATACGCTATAAAGTATCCAGTTAGGACTGATGTTAGGAGCCGAACTGTAGCTCACAGTGTTAGTTATGTTTCGGAAAGCTGCGGGTCCAAAGTTCGAGACCTACCGTGGACCTCAATGAAATGCGTGAATTTTACTTTAGAAGTAAAAAAATACACATTTTTAAATTTTTCCTTTTTTATATTCAAGTGAGATATCGCATTACATGAAGATCTCTTATAGTGTGAGCGTATTGTATTACTATACTGATTATTTCTCTATCTACACTGGATATTTGAGATCTTAAATACGGGACATAATAGAGAGAGGGGACTTCGATTGTTAGCGTGCTTATGACAAGGGGCCCAATAGATATATTTTTTCCTACAATTATTGATTATTACTGGTGTTGAATTTTACTATGATTATTTTGAGACATAATATTTATCTTTCCCCTATTACGGATTAGAGATACTTTGATTCAAGATTAAAAGCCATTCAAAGATGGCGCGTGCAAACATTACTCATTTAAACAAGTGTTAAGGTGACGACCACGGTGTACGTGAGCTACTGGCTTGAATGGAACGAGTTACTGATTAAGGTGAGGGCGTATACAGGAACGGAGACTTTTGACAGATAAACTTTATAATTACGTATGTTATTTTGTATTTATGGTTTGATCTTAACTTTTCAGATCACGCACTCGTGGATATGTAGTGATTGGTGCTATAGAGGTGAGGTATGGAGAACTACTCACTTGATTTATGCTGGTACGTTTTTGGATGTCGACAATAATAGTGTAACATTTGTTTGAGAGGACTTTGTAAGGGCAGGATTTGACCCTTGATTTAATTTGGAGGATAGAAAACGGGATATTGCGTTGTTGTGCTGATAACATACTAAAGGTGAGATACTCTTATATAGAAGCTCATGGTTCCTCGGACACCCTCAATCAGAATACTAGTTATTTATTGTACTTCTTTTAAATGCAGATATTAATTGAGGTCGCTGACTTTACGTGTAGCCTGAAGAATAGGAGCTCGCTCATTTGATACTGCTCATTGACCAAAATAGTGGTGAGTGGTCAGGAATTAAAACATTTCTTTACTAATATTAGGAACTTTATTGTCGTGGGTATAATGACTTGAGTAATTACCCAAACATTTGATTCATTATGATATAATTGGGGTTGGAGGTCCCCTTATATCTAAGCCATTTATGGCTATATCAATGATAGACATAATGGAATAGACTAATCAAATAACATATCCAAATCTTAGACCCAATTAGAAACAAGGTAACTTATTTTAAAGTTTAAAGCTATATTACGTATTTGTGGAATGACCTGTTGAATGATTCTTATGTGTTTTTTAAGAGACAAAGACTGTCAATCGATACATTGCTGAATTTCTAAATATAGTGACCATATTAACAGGTGAATACAGCTTATATTCTAAAACTAAGCCTGGGCGTAGTTCGCGTAGCCGCACTCCGCGAGCTACGCGAAGATGCACTTGCACTCCGCGAACTACGCATAGTTCCGCGAGCATGCGTAGTAGCTTGCTTGACCCGTTCGCAAGCCATTTTTCGTCTTCGGGAGCGCCGTGGAACTCTGGAACCTGCTCGACACTACATCTCCAGACGTCGCCTTCCTCACGGAAACATGGATGAACGCCTCCTTAGCGCCCGACATCGCCGTCGCCATCCCGGACGGATACAAGATCACCCGGAGAGACCGCGTCCACGAGACAGGAGGAGGCATCGCCATCGTCCACAAGAACACCATCCGCATCACGACCAACTCAGACGACACCCTCACAGCCGCTTAACATCTTCACTTCCAGATACACACCGACCCCAAGACCACACTCAGAGGCACCCTCATCTACAGACCCCCAGGACCTTGCACACAATTCAGCGAAGACATCGCAGACTTCATCAGCCCGCACGCCCTCGCCTCCGCTGACTACATCCTCCTAGGGGACCTCAACTTCCACCTGGAGAACAACAACGACACCACCACCACCCTGCTGGACAACCTCGCCAACCTCGGACTCATGCAACTGGTGAACACCCCCACCCACTACGCCGGACACACGCTTGACCCAGTCTTCTCCTCCAGCAAGTACATCTCCTTCAGCCACTCCACCGGGCTCCACTGGACAGACCACAGCTGCGTCCACTTCAGCTTCAGAAAGACCACGACTCACCACCACCCGCAACAGGTTCCCCGCAGGAACTGGAACAAGATCACCACCGACCAGCTCACCACTTCACTGAGCCAGAACCCGCCCGCCAGCTCAATGGACCCCAACCAAGCAGCCAACAACCTCACACAGTGGATCACCAATTGCGCTCGCCCAACCAGCCTTGACCACTCGCAGTCCGGCTTCCGCACCAACCACAGCACCGAGACCGCCCTCATCGCAGCCACTGATGACATCCGAGCCCTGCTCGACAACTAAAAAACAGCGGCCCTCATCCTTCTGGACCTCTCCGCAGCATTCGATACGGTCTGCCACCGCACCCTAGTGCAGCGCCTCAGCAACATCGGAATCCAAGAGAAGGCACTGGAGTGGATCATCTCGTTCCTCACGGGAAGAACCCAGAGAGTCCGCCTCCCCCCGTACAGATCCAAGGCCACCGAAGTCATATGCGGCGTACCACAAGGATCATCACACAGCCCCACCCTCTTCAACGTCTACATGAGCCCCCTCGCAGCCATCGTACGCCAACACAACCTCAACATCATCTCCTACGCCGACGACACCCAGCTGATCCTCTCCCTCACCAACGACCCAGGAACCGCCAGAACCAACCTACACGAAGGGATGAAAGACGTAGTTGAGTGGTTGAGGAACAGCCGCCTGACACTGAACTCAGACAAGACGGAAGTCCTCATCCTTGGATCATCACCCTCCGCCTGGGACGACTCCTAGTGGCCCCCTGCCCTGGGCAGCGCACCCAAACCAACGGACCACGCACGCAACCTGGGCTTCATCCTGGACTCCTCCCTCTCGATGACCAGAGAAGTCAACGCCGTCTCATCATCATGCTTCAACATCCTACGCATGCTCCGAAAGATCTTCCCATGGCTCGCCACCGAAACCAGGAAGACGGTCACACAGGCACTCTTCACCAGCCGACTGGACTACGGAAACACCCTCTATACCGGAACCACAGCCAAACTCCAGAAAAGACTCTAACACATCCAGAACGCCTCCGCACGACTCATCTTGGACATCCCCCGACACAGCCACATCTCCGGACACCTGAGAGACCTTCACTGGCTCCCCGTCAGCAAGAGAATCACGTTCCAACTCCTCACCCACGCACACAAGGCCCTCCACGACCTGGGCCCCAGGTACCTCAACAACCGCCTGACCTTCTACACTCCCACCCGCCAGCTACGATCGACCAGCCACGCCCTCGCCGCCGTGCCACGCATCCGAAGATCCACCATGGGAGGAAGATCCTTCTCCTACCTGGCAGCCAAGACTTGGAACTCCCTCCCCATCCACCTCCGCCTGACCCAAGACCACCTCTGCTTCAGGAAGTAACTCAAGACATGGCTGTTCGAGCAGTAGCGGACCCCCCTCCCCCAAGTGCCTTGAGACCCTCTGGGTGAGTAGCGCGCTATAGAAATATCCTGATTGATTGATTGATTGATTGCCTGCATGCTCGGGATATGTAGCGTGCGAAGTTACCCATGAGGTTTGTCCCGCCCGCTCGCGTCCCCTTATTTCCGGTCACTACTAACGTGTTCGCGAGTTATTCTGTGCCAGATTGCAGTTTCTGCGTGTTCGGCAACTCGATCTTACCGACAAGCATCCTCGCGCACGCGAAAATGCTATTGAGCGCGCGAGAACTACGCTACGCAGCAGTTTGCGGAGTATTCAACAACTTCGCGTTCTCCGCGGAGCGCGAAGTTGCCGAAACTCCGCAAACTCCGCGAACGGAGCGTAGTTCTTCGCCCAGGGTTATCTAAAACGCCCCTTTTCCTTTGGGATGGAGTTGTGCACAATGGTGACCCTAATATCTTGGTGGCGTATTTTTGCTTTCTGGTCCATTTTTTTATTCTCTTTTTACTATGATAACGATTTTTCGGGTAATTTTCTTACATCTCCTATGAACTCTCATAGATTTATTACGTTTCTTAAGGAGATGTTTAAGGTACATGAAAATATTGTTGACTTTTGTATAATTTTGTTTGATATATGTCTTTTGATATCTTGGGTTGCAGCCCTGAGGAAGTCAAGTAGCACACACAAGTGCTTGATGAAACCCGTGTTGACTGCGTTTGGTTGCGAATTGCTTTACATGGAATTAAAGAAGACCTACTTTTGGAATACTGGCTGCGTTTGGGTGTTTTTACTGACTTAAAGAAAATCTATTTTGACTTTGGACTACTGATTGCTATACTTTTGGACATGAAGAATGGACTATAGCATATGATTAATGATTCAAGGATATATCACAATTTAATGTTTGTTATGTAGATTGAGACTACTAATTGAACTATTTCCTATGTCTGTGCCTATTATGGATTTGTGAATTGTTTATGTTTTGATATAATTCTAACTCTGAACTTACAATACAGGTGCTCAGGGAGGACCAAAAATTGACTTTATAGGGTCCTCACTTGTGTGTGGACTATTGGGGCTGTCTGGTAACCACCCCTTCCCTCTCCCTTCGAAGCACCCATGTTAATTTAGTTTTTGTACTACTACCCCTAAATTTGGTAGACCGCCCTAACTGAACCTGGTTACCAGGGATTTTCATATATACAGGTGAGGGCAGCCACAGGGGACAAAATGAATAGAGATAAGGAAGCCGAGGATTTATTCAGCAATCTCAATGCAGGATCCTCTATAGGTACAGCAGCGGGTACTAGGAAGGAGCAAAAACAAGAAGGATTGAGAGCTAAGTTCATCAGACTTGAACGACTTAAAAAGGCAGAACTTAATAAATGGTGGGATGCCGCCACGCTTAAGCAATATCTGGTTTTTAATAGGATACCAAGGGGATTGAGGTCACAAATTATGCCAACCTTTGGAGATTTTGAACCAGACTTACTTGATACCTGGGAGAAGGAACTAACCAATAGTTCCAGGAATCTAATAAACATTCTGGTAGAAAATGCAGAGAGGAAGATTAAGAAATTGCTTATTGAAATAGAGACAGTTGAGGATGAAATTAAACAACTTAATATACCTGAGGCAACAATGAAGAATTATGTGATATTAGTTGAGATCTTGGTAGCCTTACAAACTGATATCAAGAGAAGGAAGGCAAGAAAATGAAAACGGGATGAGAATGATTATTTAACTGGACGTATATTTACGTTTGCACGCCGTTTTGATTATCTAATGAATAAAATTACACCCCCCAAGAAGAAAGGTGAGACTTCAAGTGTGAGTGATGTATACTCCTCATCTAGCAATGTTTCTACCAGTGAGAATGAGGACATAGTGGATGGACAAGGGGCAACAGCCAGTGGCAATCATGTTTTTACAGGAAGTCCGCAGGTTAAGGATTGGGAATCGAGAAGCAGGAGTGAGATTCCGAGAAACAGGAAGTTTAAGACCAGGAGAGGAACAAGAGGGAAAGGAAGATAAAAAAATAAGCCAAGGGATGAGAACTCGGTCATGGAAGAATTGAATAGGAGTATTATTAATAATAATGAGATAGAGATTATCAATCTCTCCACACTTTAATTGACATTGGATATGGTTTCCTTATTGAATAATGGTCTAAGTGTTTGCCCTACTACCAAGATGGATTAAAATATGGCTAAAATTGACTTGTATAGATTCGGGAGAATTCTTAAAATAAAGAAACACTTTGCAAACCAACCACAGACATTAAGACCTGCTAATAATGGACCAGAACTGAGTAACCTCTCAATTCAAGATATTCAGGACACTAAACTGTTGTTGTCATTAACCGAAAGTGAGGAAGATCCATTAACGATGTCCAAATTATTATTGACAACTGGTTTGAAAAACAAGTCATGATGGACCCCCGAACTATCCTCTGGCAATGTGATAGATGCTTTTTTTAGAGCAGTGAATTTGGGTATTGACAAACTAATCAATAGAGACCTCAAAGATCACATTAGATTTCCATTGAGAAATAATTTGAAAAAGAAGGAGCAAAGTGCTTTGAGGGATTTAACTAGCAACTCTGAAATTGTCATAAAAATGGCAGATAAGGGAGGTAATATTGTTATCATGAATACATTGGACTATGATCAGGTAGTGCTTTCTCAATTGAATGATGTTAAATATTATGAAAAGGTGACAACTAATCCATTACATCAGGTAACAACTTTGATTAACGAGAAACTTAAGGAGTGGTATGAGCAAGCACTATTAGATTATGATGAATATGTGTATTTAAAAAGTAGAATTTCCACAATCTCCATGGTTATATTGTTTACCTAAAGTACATAAGTATAGATATAAGCCACCAGGGAGACCTATCATTTCCGGAATCAATGGACCAACTGAAAAAATGTCACAGTATATGGATATTTATTTACGACCCTACATGCAGGATTTACCTTCTCATATTGAAGATACAAAACATATTTTAAACTTGATGAATGATTTGGTTTGGGAACCAGGCATGATCTTAGCTACATTGGATGTAGTTTCTTTGTACAGTAACATTGAACATGACTTAGTACTACATGCCTTGAAAAGTTTCCTGAACAAGCGACCGTCTAAACAGTATAACCATACATTGATGTTATTGGAGATGACTAGAATGGTATTAGAGAGCAACTACTTCCTATTTAATGAAAAATGGTATAAACAAATGCTTGGTACTGCGATGGGTTCCGGATTCGCTCCATCTTTTGCCAACCTCTTTATAGGTTGGTTTGAGGCGGAGTGGATCTGGGGCCCCAAGGGGAGTAGAGGGATTGATCACTGATATTATTGGGGACGTTTCATCGATGATTGCCTCGTAATTTGGAGAGGTACTATTGTGGAATTAAATGAGTTTTTTTATTATCTGAACACCAATCAAGTGAACATGAGATTTACTACTGAGTTTAGTATGGAACATCTTATATTTCTGGATGTTGAACTATTTATTGAAGAAGGTATACTCTGTAGCAGGATGCATCATACAAAAACTAGCTGTAATGCATTATTATATGCAAAGAGTTGTCACCCGATGAGTCATATTAACTCTATCCCCTACGGGGAAATGCTAAGAGCACGTAGAAATTGTTCTGAACAACGAGATTTTGAGGAGAATTTGTCTGACATTACAATGAGATTTAAAGCCCGGGGGCATTCTGAGAGGGTCATAAATGATGCCAAAATACATGCATGTAAATTACGGAGAGAAGATACCCTCAAACCAAAGTCGAGTTCTCATCTTATTGATGAAACTAAGAAAATCGTGATATTGGTCAACAATTATGGTGAAGGTAATCAGAGATTTTTTGGGGTGCTGAATAAATATTGGCACTTATTGAAGAGTGATGTAGATATCTCTCCAATGTTGAATGAGAAACTAAGTATCACATTCAGGAAAGGAACCACATTATCGAATATAGTAAGCCCCAGTTATCCCAAAAGAGCAGTTAAGACGAATTGGTTGAGTAAACAACCACATGGATTTTTTTGTTGTGGAAACTGCAGCTCCTGTAGATGGGCAGTCAGGAGAATAAGTGAATTCAATTACACCAAAAGTGGAGATTATTAGATCAACACATTTATTAACTGTGATACGACCTTTGTCGTATATGTAATTTTATGTTCTTGTTCCAAAATGTATCTGGGGAGTACTATCCGCAAACTGAAAGACAGAATGGTGGAGCATTTACGTGGACTAAAGAATGGCAATACCAGATATCCCATTGCTATTCACTTGATACAATCCCAAGAAGATTCACATACTGACAAATTTAGATATCATGGTATTGATTGTGTGAAACTTGACAAGAGGGGTGTAACAGGACCCTGCATTTAAGACGAAGGGAATGTATGTGGATTATGAGATAGAGGGCAGTGGAACTGGGTTTGAACTTGGATTCAAAATTGCAGTATTTTTTGGGACAATAGCCATTTATATGTTATGTTGATGCTTCATACTTTAATCATGTGGAAATTACGTGGTTATGTATAGAATTGTTAAATGTGTTGCTTGGCCTCATATTCAAATACAGGATTAGCCTATCTATGTATCTGCAGTTACATACAATATGTAGTATTTAAAAATGAAATGTTGGGAATATTCAACCTACAGAATAGTATCATAGATTATGCCTTTGTTTTACCTACAACAGACATTTTACTATTGGGACATTGTAGACTTACTGATGTATGTCTTTTTTACTTCCCCCTCAAAGATTGTTGACTTTTGTATAATTTTGTTTGATATATATCTTTTGATATCTTGGGTTGCAGTCCTGAGGAAGTCAGGTAGCACACACAAGTGCTTGACGAAACACGTGTTGGCTGCGTTTAGTTGCGAATTGCTTTACATGGAATTAAAGAAGACCTACTTTTGGAACACTGGCTGCGTTTGGGTGTTTTTACTGACTTAAAGAAAATCTATTTTGACTTTACACTACAGATTGCTATACTTATGGACATGAAGAATGGACTATAGCATATGATCAATGATTCAAGGATATATCACAATTTAATGTTTGTTATGTAGATTGAGATTACTAATTGAACTATTTCATATGTCTGTGCCTATTATGGATTTGTGAATTGTTTATGTTTTGATATAATTCTAACTCTGAACTTACATTACAGGTGCTTATGGAGGACCAAAAATGTGCCCATACCTTTGAGCACTTTGGGGACTGGGAGTGAATCTCTGTCAGGAGGACGGCCTGCACTGTTACCCTGCTACTTGCTACTGGATGGGTGGCCTAAAGGACTCACAGGATTGCTTTCTTGCTTATTGCCCTGCTGCCAGCTGCTCCCTGACTTTGGATCCCCGAAAGGCACTGGGGTGACGGGACGAGAACCACCATCCCTGTCTTATATGTCCCTTTTTCTGGTGTATTAATTGTGTCACTGATTTGTGTGGGTTGCACTAACGCTTTACACATCGCCTCAGTGGATAAGCCTGACTGCCCAGTGCAAGGCTACCGGGGATGAGCGCAGGTTATCTTTGGTGTGTAACTTACCCTGACTACAGTGGTGGATTCTGAAAGCTTAGGTGTTTATCCCAGACAACCAGAAACCCCATTTCTAACTGTAAACGATTCCAAAACTGATTGGGTTGGAAGAGTTCTCTAACAAGACCGTAATCATACCCTAAAAGGAAAAGGATATGCTAGGGCTGTCTTGTACAATTAAATGACAAGTCAGAACAAATTTTTACTGCCAATCCTGGAAAAGTAGCTGCATGTGCCTGTCTGACTGGTCATACAAATATCAATTGTCACAATATTTATCGGAGTGTGTCCATCATGTGATGCATCCAGTGACAGTTCCCCTCAGACAATAGCTACTTAAGTAGACGAGTTTGACACGTGAGCCAGCATGCTACTTGGCATTTTCCAAATAACTGGTGCTATGTAAAGCACTCTGATACCCAATTTGGGTCAAGTTTGTGCTATATAAAAGTATGCAAAAAATAATAGACTGAGTGGGCCTCTTTGAGTCATGTTTTCCCATTGAAGTAGATTGGCATTATTTTCCTTCTTCTGGTTTCTGGGGAAGTTCTGTCCTGACTCCAAGTTCTGACCAAATTGAGATTGAGAGAGACATAGACCTCTAGTGTTGATGAACAAGAAGAGCAAAACAATTTGAACAGTTTTGTATTTGTGTTAAAGAAAATGACTGATCTCTGAGGAACCTGAGAAAAAGAAGCTCAGGAAAGGTGTGGACCATGTAAGAAAAATTACAGTGAAGTGTGAAAGCAAGGCAATTATTCAGGTAAAATCATCTGTCAGCCCCAAACATTACAAATCAATTGTACAAATTGGTTGATCATCCTCCCAGACACCACATGAATCATCATCACTCATTCAATATATCACTCATGGATGCAATAGTTGCCTGTTACAAGTGTGGTGTAATTATATTTCCAATGGTGCACAGCTAGTTAAAGAAAAAAAGAAGGATAGGGATTGGAGGGAATGTCTTCATGACCTTTAGGAGAATGGGCAGGCTTCTTCTGTGTACTCTACCCTCAACACATATGAATAGATTGGGCTGCATAAGTCAGACACCAACTATATAAATGTTTTCTAGATCAGTCTTTTTCTTTTTTTGTGTGCAAATGTATGAAGGTTCTAAAGTTGTCTTCTAGAACTCAGGATCTTCACCCAGAAGTTGAAGAGCTAAGGCATGTGAGTCTGACCAATCGCCCTCGTACTTAGGAATAATGTAAATTTGTGGTATGAAGTTTTGGCTCATTTTTATCATAGTTAATCTCTCCATGTTTTGAGGAAAGAGACTGGTCTTTCTGACTATGATAACTGAACCATCTGCACTGAAAACGCTGTCTACTAGATAACCAGGATACTTTATTGCCAGACTAATGAGCTCTGGTTATTGTCACAACTTACCATACCAATGAACTAACAGGTTCTGATCCAGTTAGACATCTTTTAGGTCATCCATATAGTCTTGGACCATTCTAAGAATGGTCATTGATGCTGCCATTTGCTCAACATGTCTTGCCTTCACCTCTACACTTGACTTTAGCCCTGCCATTTTAAACCAAGCCATTGCAGAGGTGGGGTTTGATTCCTCTGTTGCTGGTGCTGCTGGTGATTATGTGAATGGCTTTGAGACACCAGACTGCCCTCTATGAAGGTTGCAGGATGTACCGTTGAGTGCCTGCCCTGGCCTCTAACTACTAGCAATTCTTCTTCCAGGTCTCTCTATGGATCAATAATCCAAGTCTTGTTAAGTGAAACACCTCCTTCTTAAAAAGGAATTAAAGTGTCGAGTATTTTTTGTACCGTGGATTTAGTATTGTGGCGTATATGCACTTTTTGGAGGGCACGAGCTCTCTTTGCAACTTGGATTAAAGGCCAAGTCAAGGGTTAAACTCTAAACAAGCTCACATGCTTCTTTGCTCACAATAGTGAACATTTGCACTGCCTTTTTCAGTTGGTCATGTAGCAGATGCAAAATTAGATCACTTGGCTCATCGTACTGTCCTCCTAGCTGACTTTCTGTGTGAACACCCCAAAAGGCAGTAGCATTTGTGCCAGGCATTTGGCTAGCCCCTGTTTGTCCATCTCTATTGTCATGCTTTTCCCAGTTGCACCCCTTCCTATTTGAGGGACTTTGTTGGTGATTTGTCTTCTCTACTCAAACAGACATTGCAACATGTAGTAGGCCGAGTTCCAAAATTTTGGCACCTTCCGTATGAGGGCTTTTACCAGCACTCTGTTACCATGCTGCATGATCCTCAATTGCTTCCAAGCTTTGAAAGAATGACTCAAATGAGAGCAGGTTCTTCAGTAGGTGGACAGTATGGGCCCGATTCACAGAATGAACTTAAGACTCAATCCTAAACTTACTACTATATTTGGTATTCACCGAATGCACTTACTACTTCTGGAATTCACAGAATGCACTTACTACTTTTGGTATTCACAGAAGTTAGGATTTTGTCTTAAGTTTGTCTTAAGACAAACTTAAGACAAACTTAAGACAGACTTAAGACAGACTTAAGCTAGGATTTTGTCTTAAGTTTGTCTTATGTTTTTTAGAAAGTCCTGCACCATGAAATAACCACTATCATCAGGACCGTGACTATATAATTGCCATTGTTTATGGCAACAAATTGAATTCTGAGACCTATTGGTCGAATCCAAAAACTTTGCTGTTTAGGTCTTCCAAGATTACATTTACAAAAGCAACGGGTTTTAAATATACGGGAATTACTGGCGCTCAAGCACTATTGATGTAGTAATCAATGCTTTATGACAAGATCAGTTTGTGGTGCTAGCAGGGAGGGGAGACCCTTAAAACCCCCCTTGGTTACGGTCTAGAATGCCAGAGTAGCAAGGGCGATTCAGCCACAATAATTGAAATTGACACGCACCCGTGTTGATCCCGGACACCCTACCAACTTTCCTTTTTTGACTCCTTGCTATACCATACGTGAGGCACAGGCATGTTACTTTCGCCTTTCCTAATGCTCATGCAATCTGGCGTTCCGCTTTGATTATAGTAGGCGCCAGATATTGGTTGATATTGTGGTCCCTATCTACATCCATTTACCTTTCATTGATACTGAACCTGGTTACCCTTCCGGGTTGGAATTCTCACCGGATTTGGGCCTTTCCGACCTTGGATTCAGCCATTGAGCCCTGAAGAGTTGTTGAAATTGTTTTATGTCTACAACGAAACACGTGTCGGCTGGCTGTATATTATCTCTAACGTGATGACCTATTAATAGGGAGAACACTAAACTCCAAGAACCGACGTGGGACGTATTTTTCTTTGCCATTTCGTTTACTTTACACATTGTGTACATATTTGTCTTGAGTGCGCAGTTTTAGGTCTTCCAAGATGTTTGCAGCTGTATGGGATTTCTCCATGGGAAGCATTGCTACTGATGCATGCCGCAAAACATCCTTAAAACTTCCTTCAGTGCGGAGACCTGCAGATAGTAGTAGCCCAATTCTCACAAAAAGAGATCCTAGGGTATGTTTACAAGGAGCCTGCGCCTTGGCTGCATCACCTTCTTTGATGCAGTGCTTGCGCAGATTGCAGAGATATATTTACGAGGCTATGCAAAGCCACTTTAAATGGCTTGTTATAGCCTCGTATATGTGGAGTAAAGGAAAGCAGGGCAAGACTAATGGGTATTGCGGTTGGTGTTCCCACAAAACATCCATGGATTTTGACACATTTCCAGATTTGCAAGGACTTGTAAACCCGGAATGCATCAAACACCTACAACTTCCCAGGTGAGATGCAATTTACTTTTCCTTTTTCTGTATGTGCTGCCTTCTGCAATTGTAATGGGGCACAAATTGCAGACCACCATATTAAAATTCATGAGGTAGGTCTATTTGTGAACCACTATAAATCGCTAATGAAACTCAAAAGAGTTTCATAGATTAGGAATAGCGATTTCTAAATTCATGATTCCCAAAAAATCACAATAAGGAACTCGCTATACCTAACTTGCATGCATTTAGCCTTTAAATATGTCCTCACCTTACACAACATAAGCTTCAGTCTGACCCTTCACGGGTACTATTAACTGAATGGATATGCTGAGGAAGTCCATGCTTCACTTGAAAAGTCGAAAGGTAACCCTATCTCAAATTCTCCTCACTTATGTCTTGATATCCACCTCCTAGTGAAGGAATACAGGCCATGCACTTCTACTCTCTGGGGATGCTGTCATCATCATCATCATCTATTGTGTGCCATAACAAACTAGGGGAATTAAAAAAAGTATCACACTGGCTTCATGTTAGAAATGGGGTTTCTGGTAGGCCAAGGTATGCTTCTTAGGCAGACACCATCACTCTAGTCAGTGTAAGCTAGATATGCCACAAAGATAACTTGTGCTCACCCTCTGGTAGGTTGGTGCTGAACAGGAAGGTTTATCAAAAGAGGTAATGTATGAAGGATTTGTTCAGCACTGTAAGAGGGCGGGTCTGATAAACAGGCGTGGAGGCGGTAGTGGTGGTTTAAAGAAAACAGGTTTATTAGATATAACGGATGTGGCAACGGGAGTAGGTAGGGAATCCTCAAACTTGTCGTCGTCTTCTTCCTCTGAGGGCTCCGGGGAGGTCTCCGGCGATGACACGGCTCGGATGTTGTTCGTCAGGTCTTCAGGACGTGGCGGCTTTCCCCGGTGGCTCATAAGAGAAGGGAGATAAAGGAGGGTATCGTGAGAACTCTAGAGTATGTTTATGAGACAGCAGTAATACCGTCACCACACCTTTCGTGACTAGGGACAAAAAGAAGCCTGACGGGGTAACGTGTGGGGAAAGGGGAAATGGAATAAAATAGTGATAAGGGAGGTTTAGGATATTGGCGGAAGTTATATTGTGCGAAGGCAGGTACTGAGTGCACATAGACAAGAGCAGTCCTACGGCTTAGGGCAAGAATCGACAAAGTTATACTACGTCAAAAGAAGTGGGTTTGTCAGGATGAACCGTATTATCAAGCACTTTAAACTACCCTGTACGGATACTCGTGTTTTGACTTTACGCAGTTGAAAATGCCCTTAATTTAGCAGAGAACAGAAAACACTCAATTTCCCTCCCCAAGTCTTTCTCCTCCCAACTCCCAATACAATTTCCCTCGAGTCGGTATTACTCACCAACCCTGCCGTAACTCTTCCTAGAGTCACGGCCGCTCTCCAGCATCCACCGGACACCACCAGTCCTCGCACCAGCTGTCGTCTTCGACGTCCTGTTCGGGGCTGAACCGGGTCTCCTCGGGTCCCGCGTCTTCAGTCTTCGTCTCCGTGTTCCTCTCTCCGTCTTCAACGTGGACGTCGATTGTTTCCACCCTCGCGTTTTTATGGTGTTCTGCTATTGGGTCTGCCGTTTCACCTCCGGGTTGATTCTCCACCCCTTCCGGGTTACGGTACTCGGCGTTTACGCTTTCCTGAGGAGAAACAGTAAAGGATCGTGGGTGTTGCAGTCCATTATTATTCCACGTTAAGGTACGATTGTCGTCCAAACCGGCTACTTCCTCACATCCCCTTTCCCTTGCTGTCCTTCTACTAGAGTCTGTACATTGGGGATAACGAGATAAGTAGTCCGCATTGCCTTGTTCCTTTCCTTTCCTGTGTTTGGTTTGGAAGCGGTATGGTTGGAGAGAGAGAAACCATCTTAGTACCCTTTCGTTATGTCCCTTATTTCTGGCCAGCCACTCTAAAGGGGCATGATCAGTAAAAAGCGTAAACTCTCTCCCTTCCAGATAGTACCGTAAGGATTCAATGGCCCATTTGATGGCTAGAGCCTCTTTCTCGATAGTCGCATAGTTTTTCTCCCGCGGGAATAATTTGCGGCTGATATACAAGATTGGTTTCTCCCCTTGAGGTGTTTCCTGCGATAGAACTGCTCCCAAGCCTTGATCAGACGCATCGGTCTGCAAAATGAATGGTCTAGAATAATCAGGACTAATCAACACTGTGTCTGAGGTCAGTGAGAGTTTTAAAGCGTTGAATGCCCCGACTACCTCAGTTGGGGGAAATTCTAGAATTTTTTCAGTCTGCCTATTTTTCTGTAGTAGATCCGTTAAAGGAGCGGCCATCTGAGAGAAATTAGGGATGAATCTTCTATAATACCCTAACAACCCTAAAAAGGCTCTCAAGTCCTTCTTTGTTCGGGGGAGAGGAATCTGTGAAATGGCTGTCAATTTTGATTTCTGTGGTCTTATTACTCCTTCCCCTAACAAATAACCCAGATATTTTACCGTCTGAGCAGCCAAATGGCTTTTGGCAGGGTTTATTCTCAGTCCATAAGACCCCAGGGTTTGGACTACTTGATATAGATGTGAAAGATGTTGTTCCCAGCTGTCACTATAGATCACAATGTCATCTATATAGGCCCCAGCAAAATTTGTATGTGGCCTCAATATGATATTCATGGCTCTCTGAAAGGTTGCTGGTGCCCCATGTAGTCCAAAAGGCATGACCTTGAACTGATATAATCCATCTGGGGTGGAAAATGCAGTTTTTTCTCTGTCTTCCTTTCTGAGAGGTATTTGCCAGTAGCCCTTACATAAATCTAAGGTGCTAATGTATTTGGCCCTCCCTATCCTCTCAACCCTTTCATCTACCCGTGGGAGGGGATAGGTATCAAAGTCAGAGATTTTGTTTACTTCACGGAAGTCAATGCAAAATCTGACAGACCCATCCGGTTTTGGTACCAATACAATGGGCGAATTCCATTCGCTCCTGGAGGGTTCAATAATGTCCATTTCTAGCATGCTTTGGATCTCGTCTCGTATAACCTGCCGACGGGCTTCAGGTATACGATACGGTCTCAACTTGACTTTTTTCCCCGGAGGAGTTTTTATGACATGCTCAATCAAAGTAACCCTCCCCGGTTGGTTGGAAAAAACATGGGACAAAGGATGCAGTCGTTTCTTCAACTCTTCTGTCTGAGTGGTGGCTAATTCAGTATCAATACTTTGTTGAAACAAGGGTGTGGAACTTTCTATCAGATGTACGGATGCTGGGACGGGCCCCTCCCATTTCTTAAGGAGATTAATGTGGTAGATCTGGGATACATGTTTGGTAGCATCCATTTCAATACGATAAGTAACAGGAGTAACCTGTGCAATGACTTTATAAGGACCCTGCCATTGTCCTAGCAATTTTTGGTCTGATGTAGCCATCATAAGTAACACCAAGTCTCCTACCTGAAAGGATCTATTCTTAGTCCCTTTATCGTACTGTCCTTTCTGGTCATTTTGGGCGTTCTCCAAAATAGTACGGACAATATCTCGGATTTGTCTCAAGTGTGTTTTTAAGTTTGAGACATACTCTGGAAGGGGTTTAACATTGTTCGGTTCTTTTTCCCACTGTTCTACCGCCATGTCCACAAATGTCCGAGGTTTGTGTCCGTACAATAGCTCAAAGGGAGAATACCCTGTACTTCTCTGTTCCTTACACCTAATGGCAAATAGTGCTAAGGGAAGCATGTCCTCCCACTTGCGAGCTTCTAAAGCCAACAGTTTTTTTAGTGTGGTCTTAATGGTGGAGTTGTATCTTTCCACCAACCCATCGGTTTGTGGGTGATATGCTGCAGTTTTAATTTGTTTCACACCCAATTGAGCACAAATTTCTCTCATCATTTTTGACACAAAGGGAGTTCCTTGGTCTGTCAGGATTTCTTTTGGAAACCCCACCCTGGAAAAAATACCAATCATGGCTTTGGATATATTAGTCGTATCTGGTCGTCTAAGGGGTACTGCTTCGGGGAATCGAGTAGCATAATCCACCAGTACTAAAACATAACGACAACCACTACGGGAAGGCAACAAAGGTCCTATTATGTCCATGCCTACTCGACTAAATGGCTCATCGATAACAGGAAGGGGACGCAAAGGAACTCTGGGAGGTTGGTATCGACTATTTTTTTGACAGATCGGACACTCCCTACAATACCGTTTCACCTGTTGATATATTCCTGGCCAAAAGAACCGCTCTAGGATGGCTTTCTCCGTTTTCTCTGCACCAAAATGTCCCCCCAACAAATGGCTATGTGCTAAATACAACACTTTCTCTTGAAACAGTTTGGGAACTAACAACTGTGCTTTTTGATTGGGACCCCCTTTTCTATACAGCAAACCCCCTTTAACAAAAAAATAGGGACATACGTGTTGTGGTTCTTCATTGTCATGGGCTTTACTCCATGCTTCTTGTAGTATTGGATCTTCTCTCTGTGCCGCATGAAAATTCCTGTCTGCCTCCCATGGATTCTCTTCAGGGATTACGGGCATGACTATGTGACCCTTTCCTTTCTCTGCCCGTCTTTGCCTTTTACTTTTCCGTTCTTTGGACAGAGGCCATTCTTTCTCGGGGTCAGAGGAGAAAGGTGCCGTGGACAACCGATTGTCTTCGGACCTAGGAGAACTTTGTAGTAGGTCCGTCAACTTGGGGTAATCATTCCCTAGGATTATTTGTTCTGGCAAACGTGGTATAAGCCCCACAGTCATGGGAGTACCCTCATCCTGGGAATGTTGTATTTGTACTTGGGCAGTAGGATAGGGTTTTATATCACCGTGAACACATTTTATAGCCACCATTCCCTCTATGGGTCCTAACGTATTACCCAAATCCTGAGGTCTCACTACGCTGTGTAAACACCCCGTGTCAGCTAAAGCAGTTAAAGGCTGTCCATTCACTGCCACGGTACATCTATACGGGGGTGTCGTTCTTTCTTTCGGGGAGCAGTAGTAATTCCGAACCATTCCTATCTCCATGGGCTCTTCCTTTTGTGGACAAAACCTTGCTATATGGCCCATTCCTCCGCATTGAAAACACTGTGGTCCTGCAGGTGGGGGTCTTATAGGAAATGGAGCACTCAAAGGGGGTGGACTCGGAATGAAAGTCAGGGTCTCAGGTTTCTTGGGGGTAGTAGGCCGGGGATGTCTAATTCCAGTATGGTTTCCAGTTTTCCCGGTGTTGTCATCTTTTCCTTTTTGGAAGTCTAATGCTCTATGATAAGCGCTTGCTATTTCAACAGCAGTTTCCAGGGTAAGATTCGCCTGCTGTCGCACCCATCTTTGAATTGGGGGGTGGAGTGATGTCAGATATTGTTCTAGGTAGATCTTGGCCATGATTCCGTCCTTGTTTGTAGTTGCAGGCTTAAGCCAACGATCCGTCATATCTTTCACTCGAAAATATAAAGCACGTGGGGTTTCTTGAGAACCTTCTTTCATTTGCCTCAACTTCACCCGGTAAGTCTCTTCATCTATACCTAGTCTTTCCAGGATACATTTTTTTATATCCGCATAAGGGACTGTTCCTTGTAAGGTTGCTGCCTGATACGCGGCTTGTAGGTCACCTGATAACAGTGGTCCCAAATACTGGCCCCACTTGTCAGCCGGCCAAGACGCAGCCGTGGCCATTCTCTCGAAATTATTAAAGAAAAAATCAGGGTCTTCTCCTGCTACATATCTCTGTAGAACAACCGAAGGTAAAGTTGTAGGGCCTTTTTGTTGTCCTAGTACTTCGGTGAGTTTACCCATGGCCGCTTCGTGGGTTTGTCCTTGACCCGAAATAACTTTTTGAATCTTTTCCCGGTCCTCTTCAACAACATTTAGAAATCGTTCCATGATTTTTCCCAGGTGTTCCTGATTTTCGGCCATCTTTGCCATGGCAGCCTCCATCTTGCCTTCAGATCCCACTTCTGACACCACTTGTAAGAGGGCGGGTCTGATAAACAGGCGTGGAGGCGGTAGTGGTGGTTTAAAGAAAACAGGTTTATTAGATATAACGGATGTGGCAACGGGAGTAGGTAGGGAATCCTCAAACTTGTCGTCGTCTTCTTCCTCTGAGGGCTCCGGGGAGGTCTCCGGCGATGACACGGCTCGGATGTTGTTCGTCAGGTCTTCAGGACGTGGCGGCTTTCCCCGGTGGCTCATAAGAGAAGGGAGATAAAGGAGGGTATCGTGAGAACTCTAGAGTATGTTTATGAGACAGCAGTAATACCGTCACCACACCTTTCGTGACTAGGGACAAAAAGAAGCCTGACGGGGTAACGTGTGGGGAAAGGGGAAATGGAATAAAATAGTGATAAGGGAGGTTTAGGATATTGGCGGAAGTTATATTGTGCGAAGGCAGGTACTGAGTGCACATAGACAAGAGCAGTCCTACGGCTTAGGGCAAGAATCGACAAAGTTATACTACGTCAAAAGAAGTGGGTTTGTCAGGATGAACCGTATTATCAAGCACTTTAAACTACCCTGTACGGATACTCGTGTTTTGACTTTACGCAGTTGAAAATGCCCTTAATTTAGCAGAGAACAGAAAACACTCAATTTCCCTCCCCAAGTCTTTCTCCTCCCAACTCCCAATACAATTTCCCTCGAGTCGGTATTACTCACCAACCCTGCCGTAACTCTTCCTAGAGTCACGGCCGCTCTCCAGCATCCACCTGACACCACCAGTCCTCGCACCAGCTGTCGTCTTCGACGTCCTGTTCGGGGCTGAACCGGGTCTCCTCGGGTCCCGCGTCTTCAGTCTTCGTCTCCGTGTTCCTCTGTCCGTCTTCAACGTGGACGTCGATTGTTTCCACCCTCGCGTTTTTATGGTGTTCTGCTATTGGGTCTGCCGTTTCACCTCCGGGTTGATTCTCCACCCCTTCCGGGTTACGGTACTCGGCGTTTACGCTTTCCTGAGGAGAAACAGTAAAGGATCGTGGGTGTTGCAGTCCATTATTATTCCACGTTAAGGTACGATTGTCGTCCAAACCGGCTACTTCCTCACAAGCACACACACAGTAACATAATGAATACACCTCAAAAAGATTCCACAATGGTTTAGGAAGATAGCGTATCATATTGTGAACAAAACAAGACCAAAATGACAAAATATATGATAAGTACTTCTCAAGTTATCAATGACTTTAAATAACACAAATTGCAGGGAAAATTACACAGCAGCCTGAGAAACACCTTCTCTTCCATGATTCTCTTTATGGTAGATATTCAGTACAAAAACAATGATGCAGGTCCTCCCTGTAAGGGAATTATGGTAATGTCACACTGGGGAAGAATACTTAGGGGCCGATTCACAGAACTAACTTAAGACAAAATCCTAAACTTTCTACTTTTGGTATTCACAGAATTTAGGATTTTGTCTTAAGACAGACTTAAGACAGAATCCTAACTTAAGTCTGTCTTAAGTCTGTCTTAAGACTGTCTTAAGACAAAATCCTAACTTCTGTGAATACCAAAAGTAGTAAGTTTAGGATTTTGTCTTAAGTTAGTTCTGTGAATCGGGCCCTATGTGATTCTGGGCTTTGGTGCAGTCTTCCGACGGATCAGTGAGTACCAACCAAGCTGAGGAAATAAGGCAGTGCAGACCAGAGCTGCTGTACAGAGCCTCATCGGGCATGAGCTGAGTAATACATGTACTTGCATATATTACTCACACACAGCTGAGTAAATCATGCAAGGTGATCCAGAGCTAATGCACATGGCCTCGTTGTTACCACTTCCTCATTGACATTACCCGACCTGGCTGGCGTCTCGAGGGAGTGGTACCAGTGAGGCACTGTGTGTCAGCTCCGGATCAACTTGCGTTTATTACTTAGCTATTTGTGATCCTGCCCAGCGAGGCCCTGTGCGGCAGCCCTGGCCTTAGTGATAGCACCAGGCTTGGCTAGCATCTCGAGTTGCCACTCTGACTTATTCTTGGTCTGTTGTGATTGAGCTGTGCAGGGTAATGTTTCTTCTGCCAGCCAAGGCCCCGCTCACGGATGACATTGGCAAAGTTCTCGTGTTGTTAGGCAACTCTCTGGCTTCTAGAGGCAGGGTGGGTTGAGACACAGAAGTGCTCCTCTTGCGCTGATCTCACAAAGTACAAAGCGCTCAACACGTACTTGTTGCGGAAGAATCACAAAGCATTCAACATGTGCTGCAGAAACACAAAGTTCCCTACATATGCTGGACGTTTCAAACTTGGGGGGAATGAGGTGCACGCAACACACGCTGATCTTGAAAAAAAGTCAAACATCTGCCCGACTCACGATTGACAGAGTCCTACAGCTGGGTGCTTAGGCAAATCTTTGATGGCCATGAGATTTCAAAACAGTGAGCACTCTAACAAGCCCTTGGAGAACACAATTAGTGTCCACAGGGCAGAGCTAGCATGCAGCAGCCCAGAACAAAGAGGCAGATCACAAAGTGGCTGTCCATCCTGCAGGGAACAAGGAGCAGGCCAATACAGAGGAGAAGTTAGCACAGTGGCATTCTCGCCTGTCAGCACAGCAGTTCCTTCAGGCAATGGGCAGATGTACGGCCAGCAATGTCTGGTTACAGGTCCAAAAAGTTTGATTTGGTGGGACCAGAACCCACAACATATACCTAAAAGTGCCTTTGATGTAGGAGGTCACTTCAAAAGAGCACTCTGAAGTGCACAATAACCCCTTTCAGCCCAGTCCTGTCTGTCAAACATTTGGAGTTTGCTTTAAGACCTGCTTTTCTTCCACAGACTATGTTTCTCTCTACACAAAGAACCCTACCTGTGGTTACTGTGGCTTTAGCAGCACAGCTTTTTTTGTTACAAGCTGTTTCTTTCTGTGAGGTTCTGGGTTGTATAGCATCATTTAGTGGATAAATAGTAAAGGCTCAGCGATAGCATTGGAAAATAAAGGCGTATAGACTGTATATATTGAATTCAGACTGTCACAGAACTCGGCTGAAGAGTTTGTAGGCGACACTGTGGAATACACACAACTAAGTTTCCTGCTTTAGCCATTTGGTGACTGCAGGCCGTCTCTGGGTTTTTGACTGGTTCTAGTGGACAGTTGATCTTGGTGTATTCCTCCTAGATAGCCACACGCAATAGCAAGCTGAGATGTGCCTGGATGGACCATTACTGGCAGGGTGGGAGGAAGGAGCTCGGCACAGCATCACTAACACTTGAATAGGATGTGTCCTGCCTCTACAAAAAGGGCTGCATATCCCCAATAGGTAATCTGGAGCCAGGGTATGGAAGGAATGCCTTTAGAATCTTATCCACACTTCAGATGCACAACTGGGTATCAATGCTGGACCTCAAACACTCTAGAGCTAGATGTACTAGCATTTGGAATACCGATTTCCTACTTACGATTCACTCCGAATCACAAGTAGATAATCAGTAGTCTTAATGTATGAAACTACTTTGAGTTTCACTAGGGATGTGTTTAAAAAGAACAATTTTAACTTTGACTGTTCTTAAAAAATATGAATATATACATCCTTGAAAACCCCTTCCCCTTCATGAATGGGTTACCACCAGTTCGAAAGTGGTGGTAAAGTATTGTTTTGCAACCAGGTTTCGGTCACAAAACAGTAATATATAACATGTCAATTTGGTATTTTCAATGGACGCCCTAAACACGCCCATTCTAAATACCGAATCGTAGAAGCGATTTGGTAACATTTGAAAAATTGAAAAAGCATGTTTGCAGTGGCAAATGGCTCACTGGGACATTTGTGCATGGATAAATGCTTCTACATCTAGCCCTCACTATTTAATTCATCTCTGGACCTGTGGATACATGCAGAAGGACTGCTCTGCTGCTAAAAGGACTGCCACTCTGCTGAACAGCTGCTCTGAAAGTCTGCTGATCTGAGAGACTAAATTAGGTATCGGCCTCCTGCCTTCTTTCCTGGGTTAGAAGGCCCTGAATCTACAACTCTGAAGCCAGGAACCCAGAGAGACTTAATAGCTAGTTGGCTGGCCTCCTGATCAGAAGCCTCAGGGACCCAATAGGCTTCCATAAACCTTGTAATCAGCACCTGACTCTGCCATGAGTGAGTCATACCCTCCCAAGAGGTGCCATCCCAGATCTGGATCCTCGAAAGTGGGCCATAAGCTCCCCTGCCAAGTACAGCTGTGCCACACAGATCCCTGGAACTGATGCAAAATGATACAGACGCACAGAAAGACAAAGCACAACTTCATCGGAACTGACTCTGGATGGCACAAAGTCTTGCAAAGCAACTCAGGCCAGATTCCCCAACCAAGATTCAAGGTACTGTTTTCAGCAGGTCTAAGTGGGTCCCTCTTGCCAGCCCATGCTCCATAGCAGCCGGCCTGAACAACACACGCTAGGTAGTTTGTGCTTTTAGTGCTTTAATCTTTAATATTGAATACCTCTGGTTCTTGATTTTTGTTGTTTTATTTAATAAAAACTAGTCCATTTTTCTAAACTGGTGTGGGATTATTTTTGCTGTTGTGCTTTCCGTGTATATCTCCAGCAAATCAGAGGGGGGTTCCGATTATGCCCAGAAGAGTTGTTCCGGCAACCATGAAAGCTTTTGAACTAGTTGAATTTCATACAAGAGCTGGTTGTCTTGGTCAGCCATTAGTTGCACCCATTGTGTCAGGAAATATGAAATATCAAGCAGTTGTTGTTACAAGACTGAGATGAAGCACTCTAGTGGGACTAAAAATAGTCTGTTGGAAAGCAGGCCATAGTCATGTGATCAGGTTCTTGTAACAGCCCTCACAAAACAAATGCAAATGTATTGAAGGCACTCTATGGAGCCATTTATGTGTCTTTTGCATTCATTGAAGGCAATGTTGCAGCATTAGGTAACTCCAAAAAATGGATCTGGGAAGGTTGTATGTGATCGAAAGGAACATAAAGGGCATCATGGCACCATCAGCTATGAAATAATCTACTGTAAGTGTGCCTCTAAGGAGCCGGTCTTGCCATTTGAAGGGCTGAGAGTCAATGGTCACAGCCGCATAATGTCATAGCAGTGTTTTGGTATGTGTAATTCCATATTTTCAGAGGGGCTCATGCCTTGATTTACTAATCTGTGCCTGATCCTTTCTGGGATGATAACGTTATGGATGTCAGATGATATTTTTGGGATTGTCATGTAAAAGTGGCATACTGTTTACCCCCTGATATAGCCTACAGTGTAGCCTAACCCAAAATGTAGTGTCCATGTGATGGTCCAGGTGGTAAGCCATCTGAGATACATGACGAGCCCTATAGTAGAATTTGAGATGTGGCAGAAGAAGGCTCCCAGATGTCATGGCTGTTTGGAGCTTGGCTGCTGTCAACCCAGGTGAAATAAAATTACAAACCACTGGATAATTGTAGCAATCTGTCTCAAGTAAGTGGCTGGTGTGTTGAATCCTGAATACAAAGCTGAATCTAGCAACCACCTCAACCTTGATCATTTGAGCCCTGCCCCACAAGGAGTGTTGTAGGGTCGTCCATAACAGCTTCCTTCATCTTGCCTAAAAGTGGGAGGATATTATCTTTGTCCATGGTAGGAAAGTCAGTCCCAATCTGCATTTCCAAATTCAGATTATTATATAAATATTCCCTTTGGGGATCCATTTCCCTGGCAGCTTTTGAAGTGAAGAACGTGGGGTGTTAGGTGTCTTCTAGAACCAATCCTTTGTGTTCTGCAGTCTTTCTTGTGATAGACTCCCTCATAAGCTATACTGTATAATTTGCCTTCTGCCCATAATATGTATTTTATGAGAGCAATTGGACCACTGAGTTTCAGGTATTCCGTGATCCAGGAAAGAAGCTCCATTTGTCATCTGGCATCTGGAGTTAGAGATGTGTAGGTGCCATGAGAGGGACCACATGGGGATCCAGGGAGATATAGTAATTGGGAAATGGACAGAGAAGCTTCCCACCTGGGTGGCACATGTATGGAGTTTTTGCAATACAGATGTCATTGTGAGAAAAAGTCCAACCTGGACTCCACACTATGGGCTGGAGATATGTATGTATAGTCTCTGTCTGCAGAGTTCAACAGCACTATGGATCAAGGAAACATAAATCGGGTTTGATGGCACCCAGGAGTACCCTTTCCCAAGTCCAATGAGGCTTCAGGTCTCCTGATTTCTCAAGCAGTAGATACAGTTCCACGTTCCAGTTGTCACTGATAAAGACATGGCCGGGCCCAAATTCGGTCAAAAGCCTGGTTAGTTGCACGAACCACTGGAGTTTGTTGCATAAACAGAGCCCATTAAAAAAGTATACCGTATTTTCCGGCGTATAAGACGACCTTTTAACCCCTTAAAATTTTCTGGAAAGTCGGGGGTCGTCTTATACGCCGGGTATAAAATTTTATGGTATTTTTTCATGCGCTTTTTCATAGCGAGGACTTCACTCGAAGGTGTCAGACCGCTTCACAATACGAAATAACAAGAAACAACACACCTTATGTTAAAAAATACAGCCACCGACCCTGGCAACGTCCAAAAATACAGCCACCGACCCTGGCAACGTCCACACCCAGGCCCCGCGCCATGAATTGTGCAAGTATCGAAAGCGAGCGTGTTTTTGTCATAGCGAGGACTTCACTCGAAGGTGTCAGACCACTTCACAATAGGAAATAACAAGAAACAACACACCTTATGTCAAAAAATACAGCCACCGACCCTGGCAACGTCCACACCCAGGCCCCGCGCCATGAAGTATCGAAAGCGAGCGTTTTTTTCATAGGAAGGACTTCACTCGAAGGTGTCAAACCGCTTCACAAGCGAGCAAATGGCGCCATGAGTCTTACCTCGACTGCCGCTGCCGCTGTACACGCGCCTCCAACCGCTTGCACATCCCCAGGCAGACGAGGCAGCAGGACGAGGCAGCAGGACGTCCGAAACACGGTACATGGTAATGAGCAGCCAACGCCGAAGATGGCAGCGCCCAGTGTGTTGATACGTTTGGCACGTTTGGCACGTTTTGGCACGCTCACCTCTCCCCTTGGCATGGGCGTGGCATAGAAAGGGGACTGTACAATGTTCCCGAATGTTCCCGAAGGCAGTAGAGCACTTGCCGTGATTGGCTGGTTGTTGCTAAGAGGAAAAACAGTCTTGTGACCAGATAGCGTATTTGCCGTACCGTACGTGTGGTGTTGAAGACAGTCTCTGCACCTGTCCATTCTGTACAGCACCAGTACCGTACATCGAGTGCAAATGGCTGACAGTCAAGAACCCGGCAAGGCTCCAGCAGCACATTCCGTGCAAATGGCAGACAGCGAAGAACCCGGCAAGGCTCCAGCAGTGGCAAGGAGAAGAAAATATGAAGCCAGCTACAAACTCAAAGTTGTGGCTTTTGCCACGGAACATAATAACTGTGCTGCTGCTAGGCAATATGGAGTGACAGAGAAGATGGTTCGGGCCTGGAGAGCAAATGAGCAAGCATTGCGGAGTATGCCAAGGGGCAAGTGTGCACTAAGAAGAGGCACCCCACATTGGCCAGAACTGGAAAAGCATGTAGCAGACATGGTGGCCGAGCATCGGCAAAGCGGGTATGTCGTGACCCGAAATAAAATCCGCTTGGTTGCACTTCAGTGGGCCAAATCTAATCCCGATCTCAGCCACAGATTTAAGGCCACTGTGTCCTGGTGTACCAGATTCTTGGGAAGGCATAATCTGGTATTGCGGCAAAAGACAAAAATTGCCCAGAAATTACCAGCGGATCTTGATGCCAAAATGCATAGCTTCCATCGCTACGTCATTAGGCTGCGCAATGAACATGTGTATGCGCTAAGTAGCATCGGAAACATGGATGAAACTCCGATGAATTTTGATATGATCGCCAACAAAACTGTCCATCAAAAAGGCGAAAAGACAATTTTAATAAAAACAACAGGACATGAGAAGTCCAGTTTCACTGTGGTACTTGCATGCACAGCTGATGGTGGCAAACTGAGGCCAATGGTTATTTTTAAAAGGAAAACAATGCCGAAACTCAAGTTTCCTGCTGGTTGTTTTGTGCATGTTAATGAGAAAGGATGGATGGATGAAGAAGGGGTAAAGCTATGGCTTGATAACGTATGGAGCAGGCGACCAGGTGGACTTCTACAAAGGCGTAGTCTACTGGTGTGGGATATGTTCAGGGCTCATTTAACTCCCAGCACCAAGCAAAGGCTGGCAAGACTGAAAACGGATGCTGCTGTTATACCTGGAGGACTGACATCGTTGGTGCAGCCACTGGATGTGTGCCTAAACAAGCCATTTAAAGATCGCATCCGAGAACAGTGGAATGAGTGGATGGTTAGCGGTGAAAAAACATTCACAAAAGGAGGAAACATGCGTGCGCCACAGTTGGATGTTTTGTGCAACTTTGTCATAAAGGCCTGGAACGACATCGATGCAGAAACAGTCATAAAGTCTTTCAAGAAGTGTGGCATATCGAACTCATTAGATGGTATGGAGGACGACTATCTGTGGGAAGGTGAAGAGGATGCCGAAGAAGAGACCACATCATCTGATACAGAATTGGTACAAGATCCATACGATGACTGCCTTACAGATGTACCACAAGATCTCATAGACTTACTTATGAGATCAGATGACGAAGAGGAGGATTTTGAAGGTTTTTAAAGGGAACGTTATAAATCCTGTAGAAATCGCTTGGATTTATGGGAAGTTATGGAACATTTAATGCACTTGCACTGTTTCATGCACTACGTTATTTATGTTTGCCGTTATTCAGAAGTGACAGTTTTTGATATGGTTTTAAATAAAATGTTTCCGAGTAAAGCAAGATTGTTTCTACAACCAATTTCTTTGCGTTCAGTCTTTCAGTTTGTAAAATAAACGCTTATAGGTACCCACTGCCCACTGATAAAGCCTTACTGCTCACCCACAGGGAGGAGGACTAGACTAATACGGTAAGTTCAAAATACCGGTACATACTCGGAATGGCTATGCTGCGCTGGAAGTGGGGGGTCGTCTTATACGGCGAGTATAGCACTAAACCTAAAATTTTTCTGCCAAAGTCGGGGGTCGTCTTATACGCCGGGTCGTCTTATACGCCGGAAAATACGGTAGTCTGAGATACGCAGCTGAACAAGTCTTCAGAAGTCTTACCGACGAATGTATGAAGGAACAACAAGTGCCTTTACCGCCTTAACAACACTGTTTTTACCATGCACTTACTATGACAATGCACGTTTTCACCACGAAACACATCATCATTACAGTATCATTACACGCAACATTACCCTGCATACCATTACCACATATCACATTATTGTGAACACTGTTACAATGTGTCATTTTGTCCCATGCAGAAAAGTACTTTGAGTCCAAAAAAATTAAAAAGTTTAAAATAATTTCTAAAAAATCAAAATAAAAAATTTGCAAACTAATCTATTCTAGAACTCATTGCACAAATAAACACAATAGATAAAACATCACTTAACATGCCTATTATTTCAAAAACGTGTTCCCCAGTACAACGTTTAAAACTTAGTCCTACCATTATTTAACCCCTTGTTCTTTCCCAAATTAAAATGGCTCTCTTTGTAAAATTGGAAGTGAAATACATGTTTTCTTTATTCAAACAAAATAATAAACTACAATTCCAAAATTAAACTCACTTGAAAATGTACATTCACACACATATCTTTTTCATCTATATCATATTATATCATATCATATTTTCATCTATTACACTAAACATGTATGAAATGGACCACCCACCATTTTGTTTTTACTAGTACACTGATTGCGTTCATGACCAAACACACATTGTTACTGAAGCTAGACTTTACTACCACGGACTTTCATCTACTCATCCAATTAAGTAAAACTTTCACAAAAAAGTACTTGTATTTCTATCAGTTAATTATATGCTGTATCAAATAATTTATTTTTCTTAATCTTACAGATTTCCTCCACAAAATATACAAAAGTTGAGCCGATAAACATATACTGGATTTGTATATTTTAAAATTATTTTATATAAAACAGTTTTGCATGTTTTGACATATTATGTATTTTATATTTAGAAATCAAATAAAGAAAAACATGTTGGAATGTTTTTTTTCCCACAAAACAATTACTAGCCATTAACATAAATAAGTACTTGTTAGGTAAGTAAATAAATAAATCAAATCAATTACCTTGCGCTTACTGCATTGCTTACTTGGCAGTGCAGCAAGTGCAAGGTAAATAGTAGGATTCATAAGAGGTGTGACGCAGCGGCCAAGGTGCCTGACTATGGACCACGGGGTTCATGGTTCGATCCCCGGCACCATGTGACTCTGGGCAATAGCTCCCTTAATCTTCCTGAGGGCCCCCAGCGCCGGGAAACCACTTTGGTAGGAGCTGTGTGGTTTACAAATTCAAGGTTATTATTAATATTAATTACTCACCTAACTCAAGCAGGTCGTGTGTCCAACTCCGCTACCCCCTATCCTACCCCTTACCTGCACCAGTCCCCTGCACCACCGCCCAGCAGAACTCCCACTGCAAGCCGACACTGTGTGTACACCAAATGAGAAACCATCTAGTGGGTCTGCATACCAGAAACACATGCAGTGGGATATTCACAAGGAAATGGCGGAGAGAGGATTTAGCCTTTTTGGCTTAATGCCACTATCCAACACTTCAGAAAAGCAAGGCTACACTATATTCACAAGGACATGGGGCAGCCTTGCTTTTGCCCTTGCGATGGTGCTAAGTTTCACAACCTATTTAACAACAAGGGGTGGTGAAGGACAGAGTCTCTGAATTAGGCAGAATACTCTCACCCAGTCAAGAGATCAGGGCTAGATCCAACACCGTTTTTTAGCTCACTGCACCATCCCAGCTCAGAACCTGGCTATATGCAAATTAGTCTGTTCCTGTCCCAGTGCATGATGGGAACAGGGCAAACCAAACTACCAAGCCAATTCTTACACTGGGAAGGAAACAAGCTTCCGGGGACCGGTTTCTGGCATTTCAGCCATCGTCGGCCCGGCTTGCTTGAATCCTGATGGTGCAATGAGCAAGGGACTCACATCTGAGTATACCCTTCCACGCTTATGGTGGATAAAATATTTAACAACAAGGGGTTTCACAACTTAGCGCTAACTCAGGCACCATTGCACCCTTGCACCAGAGTCCAAGGGTGTCTGCAAGCAGGAGGTTTCCCTTTCTGCACATAAACACACAGAAAATGCCAGTTTATAACTTACATGTGTGCTGCTCCATGCAGCACACATGTAAGTTACAAAATGGCATATTAAATAAAATGTTTGTTTATGTACAGGGAGCTGTCCCTTCCTGTACATAAACAAACCATGGCATTTTGCTTTTTCCATGTGTGCCGCACAAGGCAGCATTCATGGAAAATGCAAAAACGAGGAGAAATAAAGCAGTTCTCCTCGTATCGCCAACATAAGACCAGAGTTTTTCTGGTCCTAAGTTCGGCATTGGCTCCTATTTACGCTGCCCTTGTGAATATGCGGCAGCGTAAATATCAATGGGCTGTGGTGGAACGCCCACCACAACACCCACTGCATGCCCCTTTCACGCTAAACACAGAGTGAAATGGGCTCATTCACAAGGCAGGGTTAAAAAATGTTAAGTAGCTTAACACTGGGGGGGGCGCTAGAGGGCGCCGAGCAAGATGGCTGCACGTATGTGAGGCTATGCCGGGACCGTCCATAATTTGCTATAAAATCCTGCTTATTCTGCTGCTTTCTTTCCCCGACTCGATGGCAAAGCACACCTGAAGCACCTGGGACTCGATTGAGGTGTTCTCCCCTGGCTGAGAAGGTCGCATGGCCAAAATATCGGACTCACCGTCGGCTGGCGGTTGGACGTCCGGAGTCTCGCGGGATGGTGGTGTGGCCCGCCCACCGGCTGGGACCTTGAGATATGCTCCGATATTGCTGCCCCGTCGGCTGGCCTTATGTGTTTTGGGTCCCGGGCGAGGAAACAACAACTTTTTGATGGCGGACTGGTGCCCGGAGCTCGAGCGGCTTAGTCCCTGCCCTGCTGGTGGCGGTGAGTGGTGCGCTGGTCTACGCGAGACCGGGGCTGCGGAGGTGGCGCTAGGCCTCGTGGGGACTTGCCGCGCGCTACGCCTGGCTGGGTTGCGAGGAGGTGTTGCTACACAGCGGCTGCTGGTTGGAGGTGTGCTCCGGACTGGCGAACCTGGATGGCCCTGTCTGCTGCAGCTCTATAATTTTGGAAATATTGCTGGACCATCTGAGACTACCGGAACGCGGATCGAGTAGGCCTGCGACCACGTGGGTGGCTGCCCCTACACCCGGAGGGCCATTACTGCTGCGCCATGGGCAGGCCGGAGCGCAATCAGCCCAAGATCAACTTTGAGGCGAAGAAAACGGCGACCTCCTCTTCGCAATCACCGCCAGACACTGGATCCTCGGGGGCAGTTGGCGGCGCCCCGAACCTGGAGAACACATTGGTGGCAATGCAGAAAACGCTGCAATCCATTGAATGCACCATGGAGGCGGTCAATCACAGGCTCGACCATATGGCGACGCAGTTCGACCGGCAGAATGAGCGAATGGGCGAGGTGGAACAGAGGGTGTCGGCTGCGGAGGATGGGCTGGCCACGGTGTCCACTAAGGTGTTCAACATGGAGAGGGTGTTGGCAGTTATCCAGGCTAAGAACGAGGACTTGGAAGGGAGGTCCAGGCGCAATAACATCCGCGTCACGGGCCTTCCGGAGTCCACAAATGTGGGTCGCATGGAAGACTTCATGGAAAGAATGTTGGTGGACATTTTTGGCTCGGATAAGTTCTCGAAGTTTTTCATTGTGGAACGAGCACACCGAACTTTGGCGAAGCGACCCGTGCCTGGCGCCAACCCACGCCCTGTTATCGCTCGAATCCTCAACTACAGAGACCGGGACCTTATACTACGACTTGCCAGGGAGAAGGGCACCAGAGTACCAGGGAAACAAGCTGGAGTTCTTCCCGGACTTTACTGTAGCGGTACAGACCGCACGCAAGGAATTCGCCCCAGTGAAGCAACTGCTGAGAGACGAGAACATTCCATACGCCATGTTGTATCCAGCGCGCCTTCGGATAGGGCCTCCGTCGGACAACAAAGTCTTTGCTACTCCTAAAGCTGCCATGGACTATGCGAAGAAGCAAAGGAAACGTAAGAGGGACTCTAATGTGCAGCAAGAGGGGGAGGGAGACCTCATGGAGGATGTTGAATAGGAGCTTTTCGTCTGATGGGGTTTGCCCTGCTGGATAGGATAAATCTTGGTACAATGATCTTTACAACTTTTTTGAACGTCTCATCCTATGTGCTTTGACTACTTGACTACTGGCTTGAGGCCAGTGCCGTTTTGCCATACCCACTGAGAGCCATGGTGGGTAATACTCACTCGGTGTTTGACAAGGGTGAGGTGGATACGGTCCGTTCCACAGCGACTGCCTGGCACGAGCTTGGTAGGAGAGCTGGCAGGTTACCGCTCTATGCTCCCGCCATGCCGCTGTTGCATCATTCGGATATATCGGTATCGAGTGAAATAGGCGGTTTGCAGGTCCTTCAGGGAGCTGGTCTCCACACTATGGGTACTCTCTTCCCAGGGGCCAAGTTCCTCCCGTTACAAACAATGACGGACCACTCCATGAGTGCGGTCATGGCTACCTTCCTCTATGTTAGACTTTGTGCGGCCATACGCTCCTTGTATCCTACATTCCCGGACGAACCCCTGACGCTGAGCGCTTTGCAATTACTCTACACCGTGACGGACAGAGTCAAGTTCCTCTCCAGACTGTACTGAGCTGCCCAGGAAGACGAAGGGGGAGGGGCACTGCTAGCCAGGGCCAAATGGGATAGGGACTTGCCTGAGCCTTTGACGGACGAGGAATGGACTGAATGTTGCTCTATGACTGGGGGCTATGTGGTCAACGGCAATTTTCGCTTGCTTCATTTTAAATTTCTTCATCAATGGTATTACACTCAGAAACAATTGGTCCGATATGGCCTTCGGGATGCTGCGAGGTGTGTTCGGTGTGGAGAGGAAGATGCTGATTTTGTGCATTTAGCATGGGGGTGTGCCAAGGTGTATGAATTCTGGCTGGCTGTGACCGACCCCCTCACTAAGATGACGGCCACGGAGGTGGCGATGGATATACGGTTATGTTTGCTAGGGCTCGCCTCTGGGGTGCCATGTAAGGAGCGGAAATTGATTGTACTGGCGTTACAGCTTGCTAAGCGGAGGGTGGCCATGGGGTGGAGTGGCAGGCGGGCACCTGACGTACAGTTGTGGTTGAAGGACATGGCCTACTGTAGGGATCAGTTGACGTGCTATGCTGAAGCTCTGCCGGAGAAGTCGCGTCCACGGGACATTTGGGCCTCATACACTGCCTACATGCTTGGATTGGAAGAGGATGACAGTTCTGACAATGGGGGTGGGGATTGCTTGCCTGTTGACGGTGTGCCTGAGGGTTTGTCTGAATAATTGGTTAGAATGAGTGGTTGTCGCCATGGGTTGTTTTTGTCTGCTGTGAACGTGGCTCCTGGGGGGCGGTCTTGGATTTGATTCTCCCTGTTCTTTCGCAATGGCTGGTGGCACACGCTGCCTTGTAAACTTGAGATAGCATCGCATGTATAAATGTTGACGATTCCTTGCGTACCTTTTGCACTGTTTTCATATTCTGCACTAATACTATGCACTTTACTGTGACCTGGGACCGGGTTTGTTGGGGTGGGGGTGGTGGGGTTTGTTACTGTTCTGAATAAACACTGCAAAATAAGACCTGTAGGTGTTAAGCGGGGAACACATGTGGAGGTTGATATATATTTGAACTGTGACCGCTTCTTGCCCTCTACGAACTTGGAACGTCCCTGCCTACTATCCTTGATGTATGCTTACAGATACCCACTGTTGAATTGATAGCAGCCGGCCCTGTATAGGGTTGTAGGCACACTGCTGTGTATGTGAGCATATTTACAATAAAGGTCTTGCAAAAAAAAAAAATAATAAATAAATAAATAAAAAAGTAACTTAACACTGCCTTGTGAATAAAGCAAGGCCCCTATCGCCACCACAACGTCACTGAAAGTAGCGTTGTGGTAGCGATAGGGGCCTGTGAATATGCCCAGCAATGTCACAACAAACTGATCATGCACCCAAATGGCTCAAACGTGCATATCCCACAATGCACACAAGCAGCAGATTTCACTCAAAAGGTGATGTAATACAATGAGCAGGAGGGCTATGCCTAAAACATCACAGGGCGGAGACAATGCATATCATGAATGTGTCAACCCAATCTGTACTGCATGACTTGTATGTGTGCCAGACTGACAGAACTACAATGTTCCTGTAAAGAAGTAAGACAACCAAAGCATGACAACAAGCAAGGATAGCAAAGTAGCAACAAATAATGACAGCAAAATGGCACACACACCACTAAGGTCAAATTGCACATCTACACTCCCAAGTGTACACATCTGCCATACAGAAAACCCCATTCCATATCAGTCCTGGTGTCAGTTGCCCATGACACCATTATGTGCATATAAACATATCTGTTTGTTAAGTCAACTGTCTCAGTGACCAAATATGAAGTCAAGGTCGTTATCACCCACACGGAAATCCATGCAGTGATTATTCGTAACCAGGACAGCATGTATCATCCAGCTGCATGTCACATACAGAAACACACATCACCCTGACATTTGCATCTGTTGGCTGGGTGGTGGTGAAAAGGGCTGAACACCACAAATATGCATTGGAATTCCACATCCATCTAATACAGGGCCACTTACACATCACACATGGGGTCAACATTGAAGGCAATTGTTGTTGACACTGTCTGTCCAGCCAGCAACAACAATAGGAACTCACCCAGCACCATCCTCACAATGGGTAAGCCAACAGGAGGGCACTAAGCAATGCACACAAGACAAATCACAATAGACAAAGCTACCTGGATGCACATATGTACAGCATAGTGCTGCACACACTGAAACAACAAGTTGGACTTAGTAGCCAATGCCTCTAAAGAGAGCCCTCCTCACACATAAATAATCTTGCAACAAACCAATGCACATTTGCAGTAGACAGAAAAGGTGCAGGTCTGTGAGCCACACTGACAATGCAAGTGACACTGCATGATGATGTCAAAGCCCAGCTCACCTCAGATTCTGTTCAGTTCTAATGGAAGTTGAAGACAGTCCGACCCCACCCTGAAACTGCTTTTTCCAGCACACTAGTCTTAAAACAGTGCACTAAGAACCAGAAGCTCAAGGGAAGGGGGGAAATGGATAAAATAAAAAAAGAGAGACAACACCGTTCTTGTGTTTCCACTGTAGAAGAGCTGCTAAAATCTGCGGCCCTCTCTGACTTCTGTAGAAACTGGTGCCTAATGAAACATAAACAAAGAACAGATAAGTGCAACCTATCCCTAAATGTGCTCCTGACTAAACCTTAATCTTATTAGAAATTTTCTTCTAAAAGTACCTCTTGGATCCTGGTCTCAAGCTTCCAGGTTTGGAATGTGTTACTGTTCTGGGATGTGCTTTCTATTTCTGTAAAACTTCTGTAAACTCAAACGAATATCATTATCAGAATTACCAACGTCTAACATTCACCTTAATATAACTAAAGCCTAAATTCTTAATAGCAAACTCACTTTTCACACATTTCCAGACTTTTCATAAAACAAATACTGTACTTTAACATCAAAATACATCAGGTAATTTATTCAAGTCCTTGATTTACTGTTTGCCTTGCTGTCAATGGTTTCCTCTGTTCGATTCTTAAAAAAGTTCCATGTAAAACAATGTTTATTTCACAAAGTTCGTGGGAGATATCTTGTTCCAAATTGTCTTTACATGAATCCGGAAATCGCCGATAAATGTATTTCAGGTAATACAAGGTTTTGCCCTTACTTGTTGCTGAAAAGGGATACTGATCAGTCTAACCTTGACCTCTTTCTCCTTTGCAGGCCGATTACAGTGGACAGAAGAGGGGCTGAGGCAAGAAGTAGCCGGAAACCAGAAGAAGGAAGAGCCAGAAGCCGCACCCGTTGAAGTCAATGAAGGTCTGGAGAGAGCAGGAGTGCCAGCGCCGAAGGATCTGTTCTCAGGTAAGTGGGAGGTAGACGAGCACAAGGACTGGGTGAGGCTCAAGGGATGCCTTTTATAGACAGGGCTGGGTGTGGTTCGAAGAGCTGGGTATGGTTCGAAGAACTGGGTGTGGTCTCACAAGCAGGTGTGCAGAGCTTCAGTTATTATGCTAATGAGTTGAAGTAACACATGGACTAGGGAGGAGTGTTCTAAATAAGTCTTGGTAAAAGCAAGGTCCAATGTTTTCTAATTAAGCCTTGGTAAAAGCAAGGTCCAATGTGCAAACAAGACAGCAACGTCCAAACTTTTGAATACACTGAGCAACATACACAGAAGTCTAAGGGAGGGGCTGAGATAACAACTTTGCCACTGGATTCAGGCAAGCCGGGCTGAAGACTCCTGGAATGCCAGAAACCGGTCCTCGGAAGCTTGTTTCCGGTCCAGGGAAGTCATGGCTTGGCAGTTCAGGCTGGACTGTTCCCATGAGGCACAGGGTCAGACTGATTTGCATATAGCCATGTCTGAACTGGGGTGGCAGAGTGGGCTAAAGAACGGTGATGGATTAAACCCAGATCTTTTGACTGGGTGTGAGTGTTTGATTGATTCAGATGCCCCGTCCATCACCACTCCCTTTTGTACCGCTTTTGGCCGCCATAAGTGTGGCAGGGTATGCTCAGACGAGAGTCCCTTGTTCACTTTGCCACTGGAATCAAGCAAGCCAGGCTGAAGACGGCTGGAATGCCAGAAACCGGTCCTCGGAAGCTTGTTTCCGGTCCAGGGAAGACATGGCTTGTCAGTTCGGGCTGGACTGTTCCCATGAGGCACAGGGTCAGACTGATTTGCATATAGCCATGTCTGAACTGGGGTGGCAGAGTGGGCTAAAGAACGGGGATGGATTAAATCCAGATCTTTTGACTGGGTGTGAGTGTTTGATTGATTCAGATTCTCCGTCCATCACCACCCCCTTTTGTACCGCTTTTGGCCGCCATAAGTGTGGCAGGGTATGCTCAGACGTGAGTCCCTTGCTTACTTTGCCACTGGATTCAAGCAAGCCGGGCTGAAGACGGCTGCAATGCCAGAAACCGGTCCTCGGAAGCTTGTTTCCGTTCCAAATCTTTTGACTGGGTGTGAGTGTTTGATTGATTCAGATGCTCCGTCCATCACCACCCCTTTTGTATCATCTCGGCCAGCAGCATGGTATTGTCCATAATGAGCCTCCTGTCCCAGACAGTAAAAGTCAACATCGGGCCGCAAGGGCAGGTCAGATTGTTCCTTGGATGGTGGATGTTGTAGGGTGGTGGGACACTGACTGTCCACGCTAGGACCCACCACTTACGCCTG